>NC_056726.1:682176151-682361151 GCF_019279795.1 Protopterus annectens | reverse complement strand
GGGAGCCAGAGTATGTTTTTGCAAAGCCAGAACTCCACTGATATAGGAGCGGATAATAATGCTGTCAACAGTGACACAAATAACATTCTGGAAGTAATTTCCTCTAAGATCCAGCCCATTTTTTCACATTTGGATCAAATCAATTGGACCAGACTCAACGTGAACTTCGTGAGTCTTTTACACTCCCTAACCTCTCTGTCTCGGGTAATAGTGAGGACAACTACTGGATGAATAACCATTGGCTTCTTGCATCTCCGGTTAGTCCTGGCAACCAGGAGACCTCCACAGCAGCAAACAGAAGGTTGGATCAGTTAAAAATATTTGGGGCCCTTATTGGAAGCATTCCCAGTGTGGAGTTGGTACCGAATGGTAATTCTCAAGGGCCAAGTAACACAATGGCTTCATCTTCCGATCAGAATCAGCTACAACCATGGCCTGGTATCTCATCACAAAATGGGCCTGGAGTTACCTTGGGGCTTATTGTTTTACCTTCATTGACAACTTGGCTTGCAGGTGGTTTTACTTTGTCTAGTGATGTACAGGTGGATGTCGAAGGTGCACCAGCTGGAGGAAATGTTTCATCTCCTAACTTGGTTACTAAGCTTAAATGTTTGGATACTAAACTTGAAAAATTAAAGAAATTGCAATTAGAAATTTCCTATTTTTGGGAATGTCTTGTACAGAAGGTATTACCAAAAGGTTTATGCTGCCATCAGTACCCCACAGGTCTGGAAGCGGATTCTGCCTTTCACAAAGACTTGCTTGTCTTGTTTGACAGGCAAGGACTCGAACTCTTGGAACTTATGGTCAAACATTATAACATTTGGGTTGAGAACTTATCCAAAGAAGTCACAGACTTAGATTCTAGTATTAAAACTGACGTGGAGTTTATGCACTATAAATTTGAATATAGCTGGATTTTCTCGAGCATAGATCAATTTATGCTCAAACTTAGAGCTAATAAAATAAAAAAAACTCCAGCATGACCGTACAGCATATGATCAAGGTACAGCTTATCCTGTACCTTCACCAGCTCAAGTCTGGCAACAAGTTAACTATGAAGCCAGATAATCATCTGAGGGAGCAATACTCAATACTATTAACCATAATAATTCCAGTAACTTTAATAACCATGAGGAGGAATTTCACAGCAATGCCCACAATGAGTATGATGGAACCTTGGTCGCTGGTACCACCCCGATGGAGGTCCGTAAGAGTGAAAGATTATGTAATGCCTCTCGGGAGTATAACAATACCTCTTATGACAATCAAAATTTTCGGCAAGCCCATCCTTCAGGGGCCAAACTGAAGCAGGGGAATATCTACCAGAATATCAACGAAAACAACCACAAATTCAACAAGCGGAAGAGATAATAAGTACTGACACCAGTAACCTAGGTCCAGAAGTTATTACAAACAAAGCTGGGGACTTTAAAGTGTACAATTATTCTACAGTTAAGATTGTTCCTGAAATAGTGGAATATCTTGCTAAACGCCACACTTTTGTTCCTTCCCACCATTTGAATTTGGTTAAAACCATATTTGATATCAAGACCTTTACCCGGAAATTGAACTTTAATTTAATAATGGGGGAAATTGCCAATGATGTTGGGGTTAACAGCTTTTACATACTGAGTGTTTACAATCCCCCATTACATCCTGTACTTCAAGTCTTTAAACATACATGTGAATTAGATATTAGACACATGGTTAAAGATGGGTATAAAGGGAAGTATAAATCCAACACGAGTAAGTATGAGAGGGAGTATCTTAATTTCATCAAAACTCAGGACTTTAGTGTTTTTAAACCTAATAAAGGAGGGGGTTTAGTTATATTGGATAACCTGGATTATGAAGAATGGATGAAATTGGTACTAGATACCACTGCTTATCAATTAAGCTCACGTATGTGGTCAACAGAGCCTACCAACAAATTAAAAGTTTAATCAATGATTTATTTATAGAAGGTAGGATTTAGCAGAATATCTTTAATTATATGATGTTGTCATACACTAGGTTTCCATATTTTTTTGGAATCCCCAAAATTCATAAAGTTTGGAGGACCCCCCTATGAGGCCTTTGGTTGATGGCTGTAACTCATCTACCTACCCAGGTGCAAAGTTTGTTGAGTCATTATTAAAGACATATTTGGAATCTGAAGATCAAGTGTGTAAGGATTCCTGGACATTCCTGAGTAATACTGATAGATTACAATTCAATGAGGTGTATAATTTCTTAACGGTGGACGTTAAAGATCTTTATACCTGTATCCCACATGCGTTAGGTATAGAGTGGGTAGGTTTCATGTTGAGGAAAAATGGAGCATCAGAGACAGAAATTTCTTTGGTGATTGAATTATTGCACGTTATTTTGTCTAATAATTACTTTATGTTTGGCAATGACTTTTATTTGCAAAAAGTGGGGGTAGCTATAGGCTCCCTATGTGGAGCGATCATAGCAAATTTAGTCATGACATACTGGGAAACAGAACTCATGCTTAAACACGAGGATCTGAGTAACACTCTAGTATTCTGCACATGTTACCTAGATGACATCTTTATTTTATTAAATGGTGACATCAATATAAGTAACAACTTAGTAGACTACTTCAACCAGTTGACCCAATTTTTGCAATTCACATCTACTTTTAATACAGAGGAGATTGCCTATTCAGATGTCTGTCTAACAAAGAATAGAGCACAACAATGTTTTGTAGCCAAGATTCACAGGAAGAGCACTTATTCTAATGCCTTCCTGCATTTTTCAGGTTGCCACCCTCACCATCAGAAACAGTCAGTTGTTAAAGGCCAGTTGGTGAGGGCTGCATGAATAGTTAGCCAGGACAATGAATTCTTAGACGAATGTTGTCTATTAAAAAATATGAACCTAAGTTGTGACTATCCTGAGAAACTATTGGACTCCTTGATTGATGAGGTTAAATTTAAGAGGTTAAACAATGATTATAAGCCCATTTTTGGTGCCAAACAAGTATAGCCCAACTTATTGTTCTCATTGAAGTAAATCAAGTGGTTATGGACAGCCCCTGTGAATATAGGGTAAGAGCTGAAGTTGATTTTCACCTGAGCTTCATCACCACATTCAATGAGGATAGCCAGCTCATAGTTCAGATTATCCAGAAAAATTGGGAATTATTTAGAATTAACCCAATGCTATTTAGTAAGTTAGGTGAAAATCCTAAAGTGATATTTAGTAGAGGCAAAAATTTGAAAAATATGTTAGAACAACATCATAGGAGTGTCCCTAAAATTACAGGAATGGGAAAGTGTGAATCATGTAATTTCTGTAAACATGTTGACGTTGGGAATTCTTTTCACATCAACAATATTCAGTATAAAGTAAAACAAAGACTTAACTGTAACTCTAAGAATGTTGTATATTTAGCTAGGTACCAATGTTGCCCTGCATTTTATATCGGCAAAATGGAGTGTAGACTGCGTGACCGGGTTTATGAAAATCAATATGCAATCACCAGAGGGAAAATTGAAAATGCTCTGGCGAAACACACTTTGGTATATAAGGAACATAAATTCAAAAATATGGTTATAGACCAAGTACCCATTGACATAAGGGGTGGTCTGTTGCCTCTACAATTAGAGGAATTAGAATTGTTTTGGCAAATTAATTTAAATGCTTACAATTTTCCAGGTTTAAATAAAACCTGCTCTATTAGTTGCATCTTGAAATTGAAGAGCTTACAAAAATGAGAGGGTCCATCAATTGGCCTTCTTTTCCATTGTAATTACTTTAATTAGTAGTATTATTATTCCTCGAGCTCTGCATATGTTTAATAGAGGCTTTTAACTAAGTTTTATTTTGCATAGTAACTGTTATCTGTTGTAGAAATTATTACTGTCTACTGTTACTTTGATCTTCACTAAACAGTATTCCATTTATCAGGCTTCAGTAGCAGTGTTCTTTAAGTGAGGGAGGTTGTGCTTTAAATTGCGTTCTTAAATTGTGGGTTATGATTGGTTTAGTCAACCACATGACATGAGTTTTATCCTTTTTATTAGATACTTTGTATCCGATGTATTTGTATCGAAGAAATTTGCTTTGAACAGCAAACGAAAAGCGCTTCATAAAATAAATAGCAGTTTTTTCTACTCAGCCCTGCTATTCCTGTTTGGTGTTCTTTTCCAGCTGTTTGTTTGTGTGGCTGTCACTTTCCCTACAATGTGTTGAAATACAGTATGCAGGGAATTTTCAAAGAAAAAGTTAAAATACAGTATACAGCAGAAGATATAACAGGACCTATATATACAGTCAAAATAGTTACACGTGGTTAATAACAGAATAAGTATACAAATTCAATCAGCATTAGGAGAAGACCTAGACTGTAATATATATTACAGTAGGTATATTAGGAAGTGAGGTATATAAGTGGAATAATGTGAGGACTTATGTAATACATGAGCATAGCCAGTTGTGTTTTAAGTGAGTTTTTAAAGTGAGATGAGGTAGGGATATAAATCAGAGCAGGAGGGAGATTATTCCAGGTTCTAGCCATGGAGTGGGAGAACAGTGCTTTTCCTGAAGTATTGTTAGCCCTAGAGATACAGAGGAGGTGTTTGTCAGAAGATCAGAGAGGACGATTTGTATTATAGTGGGTGAGAAGTTGGCCTAGTGCAGGGTTTTTTCTGGATGTGTTACCACATTGTAGACAATGACTAATTGGTGATAGGTTAGTAGCTGGGGAAGTTCCAGCCATTGCAGTTCCCTTAGAGCCTGGCAATGGTGGATTATGAGGGTGGAGTTGTTTGCAAACTTGGCGACTTTATTATAACATGATTCGAGTCTGGTAAGGTCAAGTTTTCTAAGCTGGGTAAGAATTAGAGCTGCATACATTAGGGTAGACAAGAGGTGAGTTTACGTGCTTGTTTCGAGAGGGATTTCCTGTGCCTATACAGTGATCCCATTTTTTTATGGACTTTTTTGATAGTTTCTGAAATGTGGATGTCGAAGTGTCGATTTTTATCAATTTCAATGCCTAGGAGTTTGATATGGTCAGAGGGAGAGAGAATAGTGCTATTTTTGGAGGAAATAGTGAAGGATAGAGGGGTAGAAATGGTTTTGTTGGGGTTGAAAAGTAGTAATTTGGTTTTATTAGGGTTTAGGATAAGTTGGATCTGAGTGACCCAACTTTCCACAGAACTAAAGGATTCCTGGGTAAGTTGTTGCAGAGTGGGAAGAAATGGAGCTGAACAGATAAGAGTTGAATCGTCAGCATATTGTATAAATGTAGCATGCTGTGTGGTGTTATGGACATTATCAGTAAATATGGAGAAAAGAAGTGGGCCTAATATGGAGCCTTGTGGTACACCTATGGTAGTTGGGAGTAAGGGGAATAGTACACTTTGCCATTGGACTGATTGTTGCCTATTTGACAGATAGCGTTTCAATCAAGCTATAGTGGAAAGGGCAAAGGATAGGGATGTCAGGGTGTCTAGTAGTAAGGAATGTGAAACCATGTCAAATGCTTTAGAGAGGTCTAGAAATATTGCAGATACAAAGTTATTATTATTTCTATGTTGGTTGATCAGACTGGTGAAAGAGCGCAGAGTGGTGATTGTGCTATGTTGTTGTCGGAAGCCATGCTGTGTGGGGTAGAGGAAATGGTGTGAGTTTAGGAATTGTGTTACTGGAGAATTATACATTTCTCTAGTATTTTAGATAAGGGGGTAGAATGGCAATGGGGTGATAATTTGACTATTCATAAGAGTTTACGCCTTTATATACTGGAATAATGTATGATACCTTCCATAGCTGTGGGACATATGCTTCTTGTATGATGCGATTGATAAGAATAGAAACAGGGTAGGATAAGGATTCAGCAGCTATTTTAGGAAGTTGGCTGGTAGATTGTCAGTGGCAAGGGTGGTAGGTTTCAGTTTTTGGAGGTATTTTTTAATTGCTGATGTGGGAACGGGTGAGTGCGTAAAGGATAAGATGTTGTCAGGGCATTTTGATGAGTCATATGTAGGGCTGTTTTTGGATAGTTGGGAGGATAGTGTTAAGATGGATTCTGTAAAGTGGTGATTGAATTGGGAGCCAGTGTCCTTGTTGTCAATTGTGGAGTTAAGAGTGGGAGTGGTAGTTTTGCCTGGTTTTAGGAGAGAGTTAATGGCATGTCAAAACTTTTGGGGATCTTTTGAATGTTTGTTTTGGATATTGAGGAAGTAATTTTGTCTGTTGAGTTTAGTTTGTTTCTTGGCCTGATTTCTAAGTTGTTGGTAACTTTGTTTGGCTAGGCTAGTATTGTATTTCTTCCAAATTCTCCAAGCATTATCCCTTGACTTTAGAAGGGCTCTAGTTTCCATAGTTAGCGATGGTGCATAGTTTGACTTGGCTCTTATTTTCCTAATTGGTGCAAGTCTATCAAGGATATTGATGAGAATATTGCTGAAGTAGTCAATGGCTTGGTCTAGATTTAGGGTTTGTAGTGGTTTCCAGTTACTATGTTTTAGAATACTGTTTAGTTCTTGTATATTTAGTTTACAGTCATCTCTGACATCTCTAAAAACAATGGGTTTAGCTATGTTGGTATGTTTCTGCAGGAGGAAGGTGGGGAGATATTCACTAAGACCATCATGAAAACATCCTGTCTGATAGTTTTGTTTGGGGCAGTTAACTATTGTCTAATCTAGAATAGACTGTTTGTGTTTTTATTTGTCAATTCTAGTGGGTTCTAGGATAAGTTGGGTAAAACTGTAAAGATTAATATGGTTAGTGGGGTTGTTAGAGGTACAGGCTGACCAATCAGTGTTCAGGTCACCTAATAAGATGGATTCTTGGGGGAGATTATCTGTGGCCCACTGTAACATTTCTTCAGTGATGGGAGGGTTATTACCTGGGGGAATATAACAGCAGAGAATGATGATAATTTTTGTGTCATTTATGCTTAGGGTTGAACCGAAGGCTTCAGCATTTTGAAATGTAGGTATGGGGGTTTGTAGAGGTTTAATGTTGTCTGTATTTTTGTAGAGGATAGCAACTCCACCTCCCTTTTTGCCCACCCTATCCAGTCTTAGGATATTATATCCTGGTTGAAGAATTTCTTTATTTTGGGAACTAGGTTTTAGCCAAGTCTTGGGAATGGTTAGTATGTCAGGGGAGTAGTGAGCTATAAATGTGTGTAGGTCAGAAAGTTTGTTAGAAATACTACTGATGTTGACATTCAGAATCAATAGGTCAGAGATTTGTCTAGAAGAGAGTAGAGAGTTTTGTGGTCCAGGGTTTGGCTGTATGTCTCCAGAAGTAGATTTTTAGTGATAAACAGTATGTGTTTAATTGTGTGCACTATGTCTATGGTGGATGTAAATTATGTTTTTCTAGTGTAAGATGGTGTTGTGTGAGACTTATGAATGTGTAGGAGTATGCTAGCTTTAAATAATGTAGAAGAGATAAGAAAGAAAATGTGTGAGTGCATATCTGTTTGAGAAAGTGTTAGGTGGAATGATGTGTTTTCTAGTGATGTGTTTGTATATAATGATGTGATGTTTGTTAGGTATGTGAGGGTTAGGAAGAGAAATCCTAGGGTTAATGGTATTTTATGAGGGAGTATATATATCAGGGATGTATTTTATGAGGGAGTATATATATATATATATATATATATATATATATATATATATATATATATATATATGTAGCTGACGGAAGCTTACTCCAGGCCTGAACACTCTTCTCCTTCTCAACCTAGGCCTTTTGTCAACAGCAGCAGCATCATTGACTTCAGCATCTAACACATACACATGTAGCAGACTTGCAGAAGCCCCTAGCATTCTTTCAGCTAAAATTCCCAACTCTGTACTCCGGTGGTCCAGAGTATTGGGGAAAAATCAGAAAGCAGGCTGTATGTATACTTTATACAGGTCTGCTATAAGTACAGCATGTGTTATTGGCTAATTATTATGCATTCACCTACCTAGATTCTAATTAACATAATTTACTGGCCCTACTTTATTCCGTGATGTGGAGTCAAACTCAATAATTGAATATATGCATTTTTCATTACTGGCCACCTACATCATCAGTATGACCTGAGTGGTCTTTTTCACACAAATATAGTCAGCTATGCAGTGTGCCATGCAAGCATGCACACAGGGAATTAAAAAATTCTTAAAAGTAACGTGACACACCTCCCTGCTGGCATCTACATCCAGTGGAAATATCAACATGGTGTAGGAGCCTACATAAAACAGATCTGCAGACACGGTTGCTCCTTTTACCGATTAAAGAAATTCAACTCATTTGCATACATATCTGTGCTGTCAGCCTGGTAACTACAGGGTTTATAGCCATTAGGCAACAGCACCAATGCACCATTGTATGGACCCGGTGCAATGTCCTATAATACATTTTTGACAAATATTATAAAGTACATATTATTGCTTTTAATTTTTTTTTTAATTTGTCATGTTTGTGCACTGCGGCGCACAGCGCAAACATGCCAAAATCATTTAAAAAATTATTTTTACATACTCCATTGCACTTTCAGATATCCACAATGCATTTTCACACACCAGTATATGTAATCTAACCATTTTTTGGGGGGTTATGTCCATATTTGTGGACCTTTACATCCCCTTCTTTCTATGTACACTCCTGTATGTATAAAATTGCTACATGCACTATGGACATGGATACAGGGTCTACACGGATGCCTTTCTTCTTGTTGGATTGCTCCACCTGGGTCATTTGCATACGATTCACCTGCTTATGAGGTAATTTGCATTACACAGAGCTTTCCTTGTTTGCATGTTCTTGCATGGCGCTAAGCAGCGCTTACTGAATCTAAAACCATTTGCGCTTGTGTAGGCTTTAATGAATTCCCCTGAGTGTCTTTTGATACTATATGCCAATTTTCAAAAGTCATACATCGATTACATTGTCCTTAAGCAAACTCATGAGCAAAATTAGCAGTCTATACAAGATAACAATTTTTTTATGGTGTAAAAAATGAAAAAAGTCATGCAGTATAATATCACAAATCTAGCACCTTTTATACAATCTGCTGTAACAACAAGCCCTGCTTCTTTTTTTAATTTACTAATGTGAATTGCAAAAGCAGGTAACTATTTCTCAGAACAGGCAATCATAATTAGATGATTTTCTTCTAGTTTTTGCTCTGCTGTCATAGATAATATACTGGGACAAAGCAACTTGAATACATTCATTGATTTTACTACATGCAAGAAAAAATATAAATTAAGCTAAGCTTCTATATTTGAGATGCTCTATAAATCTGATTTGCACTTTTTGCTTTGAAAAGGAAAATCACTAAAGCAGGGTTTCTGGATATTGAAATGGTTGAAAAAAATCAATCAAAATAGCCCACTCATCTAATTATTAAGTGAACAAACAAAATGTTTTGTGCTGTTTGCCTGTGCAATTAACAGACATGTACTGCAACTGTCTTTACTACACTGTTTTGTCAAAATTTTAATACAGATTATGTGTCATTGTTATAAGGACGATATCAGCTACAGCGAAGCAGGCAGGACCTAACTAACATAAGTACACTGCCATGCTGTGGCATCTTATCTGACACTTAATAAGACCTGCTACTAATTTTTTTTACCAGGTATGTTTAAGCTCCTGTGTACTGAAACATGATTTATTTGTTAAATCCAAAAGTATATATTTATACAAGACAGCATTTGTGTCAGAAAAATATGTATTAATGTATGTGCTTAATGCTAATTAGAAACTAAATGAGTTAACACGTTTTTCATTCTATTTTATATACACTATTTTATATACAGCTTAGATTTGTATGAGACTAGAAGATGCTTTTGAAACTGCAGTGTGCTTTCTGAAAACTTGCAAGATGCCCTCTGACCTGGTAACTGCTAGCACAGCAAAATTCATGTTTATTCCTTTTGGAAATGTATTTGAGAAACAGGTGATTATCTGCTAGGTCAGGAAGCAATGAATAAACAATGCCATATTCTATAATATAATGATTTTGAACAATTAGCTCTGTTTGAAGTATGAGAACATGCACAGCTGCAGAAGGAAGAGATAAAGACAAACAAAGAACTGTTGGAGAAATGAACTGCAATCTATACTTGCTTTGTGCTCAAATTAGCCATGGTACCTTGAATGGTAATATTGCATATATCTAACCGGTGGTAGCCAAGGCCACGTTGTTTTTCTTAGGAAGTTTCTCAAAAAAATTGATAGTACAAGCAGAAATTTACGAAAACAACTGCTACATAATAATGATGTTAAAACTTCTGATTTGCTACGTCAGCTTGGTAGGCAATGTCTTATTAGAAAATGTATAAAAATGCTTGCATTTCCTGTTTCTAGTTAGACAAACTCTGTATTAGCACGTTTTTCTCTCCTTGCTGCAAGATTAAAGTGCCTTAACCTGAACCTACCGTGTATTGATCATTTTTAAAGTATATTTTTCCTTTGAAAGATTGGTCCTTCGAGACGGAAACATCTCTCGCTCTAGCTCAGGTCAGATGGGCCCGGTGGCATGAAACCTTACGGGGAAGAAGCCACATCGGTTCTTCTGCTTTGAAAGACTTCCGACTGAATTGTCGTTCAAAAGAGGCCAGCCACTGTTTCTGAACTGCGATTGGAGGACGAGTCAACGTTCTGGTGGGATCAAAACGCGGAGGCTCAGGTAAGGAGGAATTTACCATTTTTCTGTTTTAGATCAGGGACTTGTTACAGTATTTTTGTTTTTGTCAGGGAGATTTGCAAGTGCAGATCAGGGACAAAAAAGATTGCTGTCTTGTCATAGATCAGGGAAACAGAATAGGTAGGCAGTTATTCTAGATAAACTGTGAAAAAGTGTAAGTCGTGGTATCACGTGATAAAAAGGGTTACGTAACAATTTCTAGCTTAGCTAAAGCAACATGGATAATCAGTGCACAAAAAGTTCCCGAGATCCGCCCTTAACCGAAGATGCGAAACATATGCAATTATAGCGTGCCGACGATGTTAGGTATCATACAAAATGGGTTAATAAATACAAATTTGATGGTAATTTAGATAAACCTTCGTTTATTAATCTTGTTAGACAATTTAAAACAGACGCGAAAGGTCAGCTGAAAAAGCAACGTCAATTAGGAGTCCCTCAGGCACACAGGTGGCTTGAGGAAGCAAACCGCAGGGAACAAAAAGATTAAAAATTCAAAAGCAATGTTTTTAGATAAAGAAGACAATAACTTGGTAATAGCAATGGCCCCTCTGCCCCCTCCGCTTCCTTTACCAGAATATGAAGCGAGTGGACAAGCTGATCCACCTCCACTATACCCAGCTGTTCCTGCAAAACCAAAACCGTTTGTCAGAGATCCTATCGAGACCAGGTCTCGAACATGCAACTTAAGAGGGGATATTGAATTGTATGAAATAAATAAAAATTCACAAGCTATGAGTAAAGAAGAGATATGCCCACTCATAGAAGTACCAAATCCACAGGCAGGACAGGCAGGACAGGACCCAACTCTTCTAGTATATAGACCGTGGACACCGGAAGACATCCGGAAAGCCACAGAGGGAATTCCCCATCCAAAAGTTAATTTTAGAAAATTCTTAGAAGACTTGCAGGGCATGAGGATAAGTTATCATTTGAATGGAGAGAAATTAGAGAAAGTAGTCAGACAAATTGTGGGTCCAGAGTGGCACATGATCAGTGGCAACTGCAATCCCCGTGACGCAGAACTTAGACCACTCCCACATAGTAAGGCAGAACTGGATAACAGAGTGAAAGGTCTGACAGACCGAATCTCTGAGAAATGGAAGCCTAGGGCTGATTGGACTTGCATTAATCAATGCATACAACAAGAAGGTGAAACTGTTGATACATAGTATGCCAGATTATTAGAGTGTTTTAATAACCATTGTGGAATGCAGGTACCTGAAGAACAAACACATGATTCCCCATATGAGCAGCAGCTAAAGAATGCATTTTTGAAAGGTTGTATTGCACCCATTAGCAGCTTTATTACAAAGCACATGGTAGATCATCGTACAAGCAGATTACAGTCATTACTTGAATATGCAAGACATGCCGAAAGACATTTTAATAGCAAAAAGAAAAAGAAAACTCAAGTATTCGCAGTAGAAGATGGATCGGAAATCTTTGTAGTACAAACTGGGAAGGAGGGTAAGAAAAATGCCCAGGGAAACAAACAATCTGATAAACGATCAGAGGATTTTGAAGAGAGAAAGAAAAGGGGTGAATGTTTTAAATGCGAGAAAAAGGGACATTTAGCAAGGGATTGCAGGCAAAATAAAAAGGTAACCACAGAAGACAAGGAGGGTGAGGACTGACTATATGATAGTCAAGAATCACTGAAAAAGAATAAACAAGAAAAGACAAGTGCAAATGTGTTAGAAGGAATAGAGGATGTGATAGAAGAAATAGAGGATGTGCATGAAATCACAGATAATGAAGAAAATGAAATTTTAGACTTAGCATTATTGAGCCTAGAGCTCTACTTAGCAGACACAAAACCGGAAGTTACACTGCTGGTAGAGGGGAGGGAAGTTAAATTCCTGTGTGACTCAGGGGCTTCATGGACCCTGATACATCCTTCGAAACTACCAGAAAATTCAGAATCACTTGACTACATATTAGTGAAAGCAACTAATGGACAGCTGTATCGGGAGCCACTCTCTCACAACATAGCAATAACTGACCCTGTTTCAGGGATGACCCAGAAAAGAAAAAATTGTTGTTTCTGCAAAATGCCCAGTGAATCTCTTGGGCAGAGATTTAATGCAGATATTTGGCATAGCCGTAGTTCCAACTATGCAGGGTATGGAAGCACAGCGACAAATGGATACTTTTGTAGTACGACCGGAGGGTGAAACATTTTATTGGTACAGCCAGGACTTAGTTATGACTGGTCCAGGGGCAGTAACTGAAGAACTGATGAATGTAGCCATCAGTAAATCCCCCTCCCTTGACACTGATAAACAGCATTTGTTGCATTGCACTCTATATTACTGTAGCAAACCAGGACCTGATAAAGAATATGAGCAAGAACTGTTTAGAAGCCATGCTAACAGATTAGTATTACGAAATTTGTACTGGGACACAGAAGGAAACAGTGTAGTAAGCTGTTCATTGCCCCAAGAATTCCTAGTACTTTACAAATCTAATCGATTACCGCATGTGAGTTTGACTAAAGATAGAAATGTGAAGTGGGCAGACCTAGGAGAAAAAGTCACAAGGTGGGAAAAGCAGACAGAGTTAGAACTTTCCGAACAGGGAGTACAAAAGCAGAAACTGAATTGGATAACACAGACACACCCAGCTGTACACTTGCAGGCAAGTGAGGATAGCTGAGTAGCACTCTTACTAGAGGAAGAGGAAAAAGCCTTACGAGACATACCAGAGATTCTCTGGTCAACAGGGAAATCAGATGTAGGACTTATTCATACAGCAGGACCAGTTACTATCACGCCAAAATCAGCATTTAAACCTCAAAAGAGACAGTATCCCTTGAGAAAGGATGCAGAAATAGGAATCAAACCTATAATAGCAGCCTTACTTAAGGAAGGAGTATTGATAGAATCTCCTGATTCACCATGTAATACACCCTTATTTCCTGTTAGGAAAGCAAACGGAGAATGGTGTATGGTCCAAGATTTACAAGCTGTAAATGACGCAGTTATACCCAGGGCACCTACGGTGCCAGATCCACACACCTTATTAAATGATTTGAAACCTCAACAAAGGTATTTTTCTGTGGTAGACATTAGCAATGCGTTTTTCTCAATACCGATACACCCTGACAGTCAACATTGGTTTGCATTTACATTTCAGGGGAAAAGGTATACATATACGCGACTACCACAGGGATACTGTGAGAGTCCAACAATATTCGTACAAGAAATGGCAAGTAACCTGGCTGGATTTATCCCACTGAGAGGCAGTCAGATTTTACTTTACGTAGACGACATTCTGCTGGCAGCCCCCACCCAGCAAGAATGCAGAGAGGATACCATAGCATTATTACAATTCTTAGTTACTCAAGGACACAAGGTAAACAAAAACAAACTGCAACTTTGGAAAAAACAGGTCAAATACCTGGGATATGTAATATCCAAAGAAGGCAGAATATTAGATGAAGACAGAAAAACAGCAATATTACAAGCACCTAAACCAACTACCAAGAAGGAAATGATGTACTTCCTAGGTACTACTATCTTTTGTCGGAGTTGGATTCCAAACTATGCCTTGGAATCTGCTCCACTGACCAAATTGATATTCAAAAAGTCTATGGCAGCACAAGATTTATTACGGTGGACACCAGAAGCAGAATCAGCTTTCTGCAAATTGAAACAACTGATAGCTTCTTCATTAGTTTTAGGATTACTGAACTATCATAAATGATTTTTCCAAACTGTAGATTGTAAACAAGGTTATATGACATCAGTGTTAACACAACAGCATGGGGACAAACAACACCCCATAGCTTACTATTCATCACAGCTAGACCCAGTGGCGTGATCCCTGCCCCACTGTGTAAAAGCAGTAGTCACAGCTGCAATGGCAGTGCAGGCTTCAGCCTCAGTAGTGTTATTCCACCCTCTCACATTGAGAGTGCCTCATGCAGTCGTGATTATTTTACTGCAAGAAAAAGTAGCATATCTTTCTCCTGCTAGACATCTTTCCTGTATGACCATACTGTTGAGCCGACCTCATATGACAATTGAATGATGCACGACTTTGAATCCATCAACCTTGCTCCCAACCCCTGCAGATGGCAAACCACACTGCTGCCTGCAGGAGATTGAGCAAAAGACACTACCTAGAGAAGATCTCATGGATGTTCCCTTGGATGATGCCAAGGTGACATACTATGTGGACAGCTTGTGTAGGAGAGGTCCTACAGGACAGAATTTAGTGGGGTATGCAGTAGTTTCTGATAGTGAGATTTTAGAAGCAAAGTCTTTACCACACAACTTATCTGCACAAGCAGCAGAATTGATTGCTTTAACAAGGGCATGTACCTTGGCAAAGGGTAAACGAGTGAACATTTTTACTGACAGCCAGTATGCCTTTTCTACTGTACATGTTTTTGTGCAGCAGTGGAAACATAGAGGAATGATAACATCTACTGGTAAACCAATTAATCATGCGCAATTTATTTTAGATTTGTTAGACTCTATTCAGTTACCTCAGAAAGTAGCTATTTGAAAATGCCTAGCTCATACCAAGCAACAGGATGGGATTGCAAAAGGTAAAGCGAGGGCTGATGCAGCTGCAAAACAAGCAGCTTCAGCTTCAGAAGCATTTCTTTTGATTGAGGAATTACAATCATCTGAGATTTTAGACTTAGAAATGTTAAAAACAATGCAGACACTTACTACAAATGTAGAAAAACAAAAATGGATAAAGCGAGGAGCAATCCTTGAGAAAGGACTGTACATCACCAAAGAGAGGAAACCAATTTTACCATCTAACTTGTTTAGATATGCAGCTTTGTTGAACCATGGGCAGTGCCATGTCTCAACAGGGGGGATGGTACAGTTAGTGAATCGAGTGTTTACGACGTATGGATTTACAAACTACACAAAAAAATTTGTGCAGCATGCCATGTTTGTAACAAGCATCATGCACAAGGGGCATTAAGACCAAAGCAAGGGAGTTTCCCTACACCACCGTATCTGTTCCATACTATCTGTATGGATTTTATAGAGCTGAACAAATGCGAAAATAAGAAGTACTGCCTTGTCATTATAGATATGTTTTCCAAATGGGTGGAAGCTTTTCCAACAAAAAATCCAGATGCAGCTACTGTTGCAAAAGTCCTCGTTAAAGAAATTATTCCTAGATTTGGCATACCGGAAAAGATTTATAGTGACAATGGCACACACTTTGTAAATCAAACTATACAACAACTAAGCCGTCATTTCGGGATTTCTCTGAAAAAACATTGCGCATACCACCCCTAATCTGCAGGATTAGTAGAGAGGCACAATGGAGTTTTGAAAAACAAGCTTAGGAAATTGATTAGTGAGACACAAAAGAATTGGGTGCACTGTCTACCCCTGGCACTGTTGAGTATGAGAACTGTTCCAAATGTAAAATGGTTAACCCATTTTGAAATTCTGTTTGGGAGGGCATATTATACACCTCAGTGGAAACCTCTCATGCCTGCAGAGCAGGAGGCTGACAGTTCACTTGCAGAGTATATGAGGAGATTTTTGAATAACAAACTTTTGCAGTTAAATTCTGTTTCAGATAAAGAACAAACCAAACCATCGGAAGCAGTAATAGCCCCAGGCACATGGGTCTGGGTGAAGGTTGTGAAGAAAAAGAACTGGAGTTCTCCGAAGTGGGAAGGACCATACCAGGTGCTACTGTCAACACCCACTGCAGTCAAGATCGCAGAGCGAGTGTCCTGGATTCATCTGGCACACTGTAAACTGGTTAAGAACTTTGAACTGGACAAAAACCTTGTTACTGTTGTACAACAAGAACAAAATTACCAGGTATAGAGCAAACAGAGATGCAGAACAACCTCAGAAAATTTGCATGATTATTCTGATAGCTATACTGATAACAATGATCTTTTTGCTGTGGCCTTTCCTTTTCCCAGCCACACAAATTGAACTGAACAAACGTGATGCATTACTCATAGACTGGCATCCAAACTTTAACACTTACCAAGCAATTAAATATGTGTATGCTGAGACTTTTAATGTTTCGAACTGCTGGATTTGCACAGCTATACCAACAGCATACGGGGGATTATTGATGACTGCTGTCCCCCTAGGGGTCAATGAGACCTGGGAAAACTTGATTTTTGATACTACACCTGTGAAATCACAAGACAAAATAGCATTGTACCTACCTGTTACACAAAAAGGGATTGTATGTTTTTACAAAAATGACACTATTCAGGTGGTTTGGAGCAATTGCAATGTGACTGTTTCTTATAAATGTTATATTAAAGCCAGTAAGACTAAAACTATTTGTGATACAAACTATGATGCATGTTTTGAGAAAATGCATAGAAATGTTAACAAAATACAGCATAATCCTGTTCTTTTAAAGCAGCTTTCTATTATTGATAAGAAAATGTTCATGTAGGGCAAGCTTATATCAATAATAAAGTAGAGAATTGTTATTTTGTTTGTGGGAAAAAAGCATATAAATGATACCTGAGAATTGGTCCGGCAGTTGTTTTTTGGGTTACCTAGTTCCAGCCATACGAAACACTGCAGCTTTGCCTCAGGGAAAAATTCGAAATGTCAGAGAGGTCAGCAGTAAACCTAGAAGTCCAATCAAGAGACCTGAGAATCCAGTGGGACAAATTGAAGCAGGGTGGAGAAACCATAACTCTGTAAAGAACAAAGATAAACTGACACACATGGACTTGAGTGACACCATTATATCGTGGGCAGGCATAGCCCCTGCATATGGCCCAGTAAAATCAATTTGGGAGCTGAGAAATCTGTCTAAACTTCTCAAAGTTATGAGCGATGAAACTTTTTCTGCTCTCAAATTAGTGACTGATGAACTGAATGCTATGAGAACTGTGGTGCTTCAGAACCGCATGGCTCTCGACTTCACCCTAGTGGCGAGAGGTGGTACGTGCGCTTTAATCAAAGAAGAATGCTGTTCATATATTCCTGACAACCAGCATGAGATAAATGACCATCTTGAGGTGATCCAGCAAGTGTTGATCATTACCAAACCAGGCCCAAACCCTCTGACGGACTTTTTCCAGAATTTGTTTGAGGGGGTGGGGTTCCATCCTAATGGACATCCTGATTGCCATTTGTGTGGGATTACTCCTATTAGGAGCATGCATTTGTTGTGGTATTCCCTGCATGAAAAAGTTAATCAAAGATTTTATAGACATGTCAGTTTCTGAGACTTTGTATCAAAGTACTGAAATTGAAGAGTTGTTGAAAAGTGAAACACTTTCATAAATTTAAACTGAATGACTCTCTTAACTGCAAACTGTTTATGCTTTTGAAAATAGAACTAAAAAGTATTAATAGGAGGGAAATGTCAGAAAAATATGTATTAATGTGTGTGCTTAATGCTAATTAGAAACTAAATGAGTTAACACATTTTTCATTCAATTTTATATACACTATTTTATATACAACTTAGATATGTATGAGACTAGAAGATGCTTTTGAAACTGCAGTGTGCTTTCTGAAAACTTGCAAGATGCCGTCTGACCTGGTAACTGCTAGCACAGCAAAATTCATGTTTATGCCTTTTGGAAATGTATTTGAGAAACAGATGATTATCTGCTAGGTCAGGAAGCAATGAATGAACAATGCCATATTCTATAATGTAATGATTTTGAACAATTAGCTCTGTTCGAAGTATGAGAACACGCACAGCTGCAGAAGGAAGAGATAAAGACAAACAAAGAACTGTTGGAGAAATGAACTGCAATCTATACTTGCTTTGTGCTCAAATTATCCATAGTACCTTGAATGGTAACATTGCATATATCTAACTGGTGGTACCCAAGGCCACGTTGTTTTTCTTAGGAAATTTCTCACAAAAATTGATAGTACAAGCAGAAATTTACAAAAACAATTGCAACGTAATAATGATGTTAAAACTTGTGATTTTCTACGTCAGCTTGGTAGGCAATGTCTTATTAGAAAATGTATAAAACTGCTTGCAATTCCTGTTTCTAGTTAGACAAACTCTGTATTAGCACATTTTTGTCTCCTTGCTGCAAGATTAAAGTGCCTTAACCTGAACCTACCATGTATCGATAATTTTTAAAGTATGTTTTTCCTTTGACAATTTTGTTCAACAGTTACTCATATCTTTCCTTTGCATTAATAAAACCTATCCTAAATTTAAGTATACATCTAAAAGTTGCTACGGCATGACTGGATACCTGTCTCAGTGCTGCACTTGCTACCTTAAATCCATAGAACAACAGACATTGTCTAACAAAAGCAAAAAGTATAGTCAACCATTTTCTGCTTTAATGCTTTTATTCAGCTTTTTGGATAAATATTTTTCATTTTAGGATAAAGCAAGTATCAGAAAATGATGGGATGAATAAATGAATGAGTGTACAAAGACAGTGTGACTGCTAGGCCAACATCAGTGGCATAGGGGCCATCCCTCTAAACCTCTTAATACAAGAAATCTGGACAAAATTTAAAATAATCAGAGGATAACGGCCAAAAAAAAGGGACAGCTTCTAAATGTTGCTGTAATAAACTTAGAAAGTTGCTAGAAAAACAGAATTTGTGTTAGCATGCATTTTTCAAAAAGATATGAAGTCTAAAATTCAATAGTATGTCTTTTTTAGTGACATTAATCCTCATTCACTTTCCAGAAAACTACAAATTTTATGAGGAACAGACCAGAAATAAGAAGCAAAATTCTGGACATTCTGTGAAAATTTGGACAGTTGAGAGGTATGATAGGGGCATAAAGATATAACTAGATCCCAGATGATGTTAGTGCAATTACTAGTTCACACGCTTGTTGAAGCAGTTGGGGAAAGGCATAAAATAATGAGCCTCTGCCTGCTCAGCTTTCTCAGGGTGAGGACAGAAGAAAATGTGCTGACAAGAGAGACCTTATCTCCTTAGCCATGCTGGAGACTGAGTCTTGAAAGACCTGCTAGGCTAGGTGAGTGTCAGATCTCAGAAATGTCACTCTCCTAGGACATGGGGCCAGGATGCTCCCAGAACTATGTGTCATTAGAATTCTAGTCTCTTTAGGCTCCTTATCATGGGTGTCATATCATACCCATACGAAGGCTCACCTCTGCTTAGAGAAGAAGGACTTTTTCAGGATCATTCACCTTACATGGAAAACCTGATATCACTGGAATATAACCAGTGAATGCAAACAACTGGGTGATTGACTAAAGTAGGAAATTTGGGGTAGGAGAAGTAGACTCGTGGTGCGGGGGGACTATGGTTTGAAATACAGCCCACAAGAAAAAACTGAAAACTCAAGGAAAAAAAATAACTGTATTAGGAAAGCATCTACCAGTGATTTCAAGGAAAGTTTGATGCAGTGCTGCATCAATTCACGATAGCTTTTATTTCATTCTGACATAATTATAGTCAACAATGGCCTGCTTTGACTGTGGTAATAAGAAACAATACACCTGGAGTGATAGTTTGTGCAGAACTGTATTTTAGTTGAAACTACAAACATTTAACTACTCTTGCTGGCTAAAACTTCAAAGCATTTGTTGCATCTTTACATAAAATCATATTGATGCTTTATTGAATGTGTGTCTTACTGAAACTACTGAATGGGTATGTTGTGCTTACATATGGACCTTACTAGCCTAGCCAAGAATTTAGCCTATGTTCCGACAAGTCAGCACCCAATGCCCCTGTCCTGCAGGAACACAGTTGGAATCCCAGGGGTGTATTTTCTGTTCTCCATTCAGGTATAAAGGTTGTGCTTAAAAAGGGTTAATGAGGTATTCTGCTTGACATGGAGAGGAAGTCTATTCCACAGAAGGGGGAGTTGCTGGGACACAAATCTCTCCCACCAACAAGTCCTATTGATGTCACAGACCAGGTTGAGGTCACACGTGCAGGTTACTCGAGTGGAGCGTGACTTGCAGATATGCAGCATTCCCATCAAGGCAGGGTCAGAGACTGCTTTGTATGACAGACAGACATTACCGTCTGAGGAGTCTGTATGAGACTGAGCAGAGGGACAGAGCTTTTAGCCTGTGTAGAGTAGATGCTTGAGGCCCTGGATTCTCCTGGTGTGAACCTCTCTGTTGTCTCCAGCTGTTGCATATGCTTTGTGAGGTGCATATCGAAAGGAGCATTGAACTCAATTAAGAGTCTTATAAGGGAAGAATTCAGGAATGTTATGATGACCTTATCCCTGGATGAGATACCCTTCTTAATAAGGTGGGCCATGTAGAAAGCTTTCCATACAATGGAGACAATATGGTGGTCAAAAGTCAGTTTGCTGTCAGACTGGGTGACCAAGTCCCTCACAAGTGATTGTGTGTTTAGGACCTTGTAATTAATGTGATAATTTGCAGGGATGTCACTCTCCCCAAATGGGATGATAATGCATTTTTTGGCATTCAATTTAAGACCATGTTTCAGGCACCAGTGGGAATCTTTATTCTGTGCCATGAAAGACCTTATCCTAATGGATCTTTTATAGTACCTTTACAGCACAGACAAATGGTTACACAAAAAAATGAAACCAAGGATTTGAACTTCTACCAGCATACAACACATTGGAGGTAGAAATTTATTGCCAAGTGTTTGCTCTATTTCTGGAACTAATTACATCTACTGTACACAAGTACACTGAATTCCTTGACTCAATACTAACCTTGAAACTTAAAACACAGATGCTTACCCTGAAGTTCATCTCTGGCCTGACATGCCTTTTCTAAAGCAAAGGCTCACACTCTCATTATATATGCAAATAAATACAGACCAGTCCTTTCCTAAGCTAATCAAATTCAGCAGAAATTTAAGATCATTAGATGGGCAATGACTGAGTATACCTTCCAGTAAAAAAATCTCTGATTGAAAACTATATTTCTACTTTATATAAATTGGTTATCTGTCTGTGCTTGTACATTATTTAAGACTAACAATGCTTGGGCTAAGTGTAATATTACTTAATGCCACACTTCCTATAGATATAATATCACACTTCACACAGATGCACTTTGTATTCTGTCATTTACAAATTTTCATTGTCTTGTTTCCTTACACTGACTCCATTCATCAGGCTGCTTCTTTTGCACTCAAATACTCCTTACAAATAATTTTGTTCATGCAAAACACTCCTTGGTATGCCATCTCTTTTTTATCCTTTCTTTGTCCTGCCCTATGACAACAATTATTTGATGACTACATTTTTGTACAGCCTATACTGCAGTCTGTGGCCTACACTTCCATGCATGTTGCATACTTAAGCATGATCCCTAACACCACAAAGCCATTATCACTATAATCAATGCATTTAAAATATAGCTTAGTTGATACAGAAGGCCCTATGACCTGCAGTGGCTTGGATAGTTGCTGGAGTTGATTGAGGTAAGGGAGGAGAGATGTAGCTTTAGTGACTTGCCTCTTTCTGGGATTTGGAGGTGCAACATGTCTGCTCACACTTGTTCTATTATACAATCTCTGGTGGACATCAGAGATATTATAATGTGTCCACCTTCAGGGGAGTAAGGCATTCCTTGTGGGTTACATCACCCACAGATGTGATACACACACCATGGCTGGCATCCATTATACCAAAGTCATCAGTGGCTGCAGACATATACAGAGGGGATGTTAGAGTTTAGTGCTCCAAATTCTCTGGCTTCAAGTGGGTGATGACTTCTCCCTGCAGTGTTTAGCTCTCAGCATCTCACTCCCTAGGTTAAATGGTTGGGACACTGGGCTTTTGCAACTTTGGGGTCAAACAAATGGACTGAATGGAGCATTAAAAAGAGGAGAGCTTGATTGTCATGGAGGATGAACTCTGCATAGTAGACTGTCTTCTTTGGTGCTTTATCCTGAAAATCAGCATCTTAAGCTTCATGTGAAAGAAATGGTGGAGGGAACTTCCCACTTTGAGGGGCAGTCATCAATGAAGAGGCAAAGAAACCTAGACCAGAATCTCATACTATCATGTACACAGACAACCCTCTCCTCTTAACTCCCAACACTTAGACTTGTGACAGATGCACTTATATCACCAAATTGGAATCTATGCACTCTCTAGCCAAGACTAGCTGGTCAAGAGGAGAAGGTCAACACCTGCATCACACCACATGGAGCACATAGCCCTCCAGAACACCCACCATCACAGCTCTCACATAAAAGCACAAACCACACACTCACCTTTGCAGAGGCTCTCAATAGAAATTTATCTAAACAGCAGAGACCTCCAAGACAGAAATGCACTTGACCATCAGAACACAGCACAAACCACAGGACACATAGCTCACCTCCACAGTGTGCCCCTTAACCTAAGCCCCTAAGGCTAAACACCTTGCCCAATACACTAATCATAGGTGAGTAAATAGTGAGGCACACAGATGTCCCACTCACTAGGTTGAATAAGGAGAAGGTAAAAGTCAGCTGTCTATCAGGTGCCAGAATCCGACATATAACACATGCACTCAGGTCACTCCACAACAAGTACAAGTATGACTCTGTCATTGTCCATGTGGGTGTGAATGCCGTGAGATGCACCTCCCTGGATTACATGAAAAGAGTCATGGTGGAGCTCTCAGATTATGTGGCCCAGGCAGGTATGACCCTAGCCCTGAGCAGTATACTACCATCAGCCAGAATAATACTGCAGTACAAACAAAAAAATGATTGACTTCAACAATTGTCTAAGTTTCTGGTGTCATTTTAAGGGGATCCAGTGTCTGTCTGCTTGGAATGACATGATTGACAGACCTCGATGCTTTGCTAGAGATGGCCTGCATATGTCACTCCTGCATTTCTGGATACTGGCCAAGGCTCTTGCCACCCCTATAGTGTCTTTTTTAGGTGGTGTTCCAAATACCAAATTACCACTGTAACAGCTGTAAATAAATCCAATCTGAGGGTCATGCCGGTCAATGCTAGAAATCTGAATCTCAAGATGCACTTGCTGGAAGCACTCATCAAAATGGAGAACATCGACATTTGTGCTGTAACTGAGACCTGGTTTAAAGTGGCAGAAACCACCCCTGCACTACCAGGCTGTAACTCATTCCACACCTTTTGGCCTTGGAATATGTACCAAAGCTCCAAAGGTGGTGTCTTCATATTCATAAAGAATATGCACACCTCCAGACTAGTAGTCCAGCATAATGCATCTGAAATACTTCAGGTACAACTAACACTGGGTAAGACGGTGATCCAGGTCATAGCCTGCTATAGGTCCCCAACCATGTGCTTAGACTCTCACTCCTTGTTCCTAAGCACCCTGTAATCTATCAAGGTCCAAACCAACACTCTCATACTAACAGACTTCAACTGCCCCTCCATCAACTGGGAAAACTACTCAAACACCAATACACTGGTCCAATGCTTCCTGGAATCCATCAGTTCCAAGGCTCTGGACCAGCTCATTCTGACCCCCAGTAGAGGAAGCAACATCCTTGACCTGGTTATAACTCACATGGGCGACCATTGCTCTACACCAATAGTCAAGCCTTCCCTGCCCAGATCCAACCATAAACTAATCACCATGGAAATCCACATCTCACCCACACCCCTCGCAAAGGTAACCACCTTGAAAAACTTCTCTAAAACTGATTTTGGGCTCCTAAAAACAGGTTGCTAACTTCTTGGCACCCATGCCAATGGGAAATAGCTGCATGACTGCCAAATCATGCACCAATGCACTGTACAAACATGTACATAAATGCAAGGAACTAGCCATACCCAACATAAGAAAGACAATCTGGTGGCCCCTACCATTAATAAACTCTACAACAGAAGGAAGAAGCTATTGCAGAAAAAGGTGAAGTCCCAAGACTGGAAAAACATCCTTATAGGCATCAAAAAAAGTTGAGATCCCTCATCAAATCCTCCAAAGCCAGCTATGAAGGCAGAATTGTGGCAGACACTAAAAACAACCACAAAGCCTTCTATAGTATATCAAGAACCTCTATGGTAATACCCAGATTTGCTCTGAGTTACAGCACAATGGTAACTTCTATACTGAGCCAACAGATATTGTCAACATATGGGCCAACAGATTCAGTGCCATCTTTACCCCCCCCCAAAGGACCAATCACAATACCTGAAAAATGCCAGGCACCCAGCATTACTGCAGCACAGGCTAAAGCTGCATTGTCCAAGGCCAAGAATACAGCTTCCATGGGACCCGATAATATCCCTGGCTGTGTTTTACATAAACTACATAGTGAACTGGCACCACATCTGTGTGCCCTGTTCAGTCACAGCCTTACCTCAGGCTGTGTCCCTACTGAATGGCGCACTGCTACAGTCATCCCTCTCCATAAAGGGGAAGTGACTACAGACCCTGGGAATTATCACCCTATTAGCGTGATGAGCCGGATATGTAAACCTATGGAGCGCATCATAATGGACCTGATTAACAAAGATATAGGAAATCTCCAAACTCTAGGCCCCAAGCAATTTGGCTTTGTGAAAGGGAGATCATGCCTGTTCAACCTGGTTGACTTCTTTGAGTCAGTCACCAGGGCTGTGGATGAAAGTAATACAGATCATACAGCCTACCTTGATCTGGCCAAGGCCTTTGATACCATTCCTCACTTCAGAATTATCAAAAAACTCACCAAACTAGGCATCAACCCCTATATCACTAGCTGGGTTTCAAATTGGCTCACAGATAGAATGCACAGTGTGAAAGTAGCGGACTCCAAGTCAGACTGCTGAACAGTCACAAGTGGAGTCCCACATGGATTGGCCCTGGGTCCTCTCCTGTTCAGCATCTACTTCTCAGAAGTTCAGGCCAACACAAATGGATTCTCTGACAGACCAAGTTTGCAGACAACTGCAAGCTGGGAGCCATTATTAACTCCCCAATAATGTAGACACCCTACAGAAAGGCCTCACTGAGACCAATAACTGGTGTCAAAACCATGGCCTTAAGCTTAATGCCAAAAAATGAGTCATCATAGCTTTTGGTAAAAACTCAGTTCCACTAGTTACCACATCAATAGACACCCACTGAACACTGAAATTGTTAAAAGAGATCTGGGGATGCAGGTTGACAGCAACCTCTCCTTTGACCACAATGTTGACACTGTCATCAGAAATTACTTCTGTGTAGCACATCTCATTACCAAGGGTTTTGAATCCAGGAAGAAAGAAGTTATCATCTCTTTCTACACTTCTATCACTAGACCAATCATTGAGTATAATGCTCCATTTGGCATGTACCTCACTAGACACCTGCAACAGCTGGACAGGCCACAGAAGTACCTCACAAAGAGGATCCTTGGCATTAAACACATGTCCTACATGGACAGACTCAAAGGACTCCAGCTATTCTGTTTCATATCCCCTACTTAGAGGCAATCTCTGCTTGACTTACAAAGCCATGTCTGGCCCAGCTCTGTTAGAAATGCTACATCTAAAGAAATGCCAATCCCTTCACACCACACACTCCAGAGACCCAAACTCATTATCACAATCAACAGAACATGCTGGAGGGACAGGTTCCTCACCCAGAGACTGCTCATGCTCTAGAATACACTTCCCATACATGTCAAGCAGAGCACCTCGCTATCCCACTTCAAGCTAAATCTTGATGAGTGGATGGGTAATAGAAAGTTCACACAGGGGATCACTCCAATGACTCTACTTGATAGAGGCACTGGGAACTAATGCCAGTTGACACAATGCCAGGTCACATCTATGGGCTAGGCTTGTAAAGGCTCCAGGCCCATTAGACTAGTAAACACCTATGAACCTATGGAAGAAGGAAGGAAAAAAGAAAAACAATACAAAAATTATTTAATATTAATGCATATCATAATATACATCTTATGCTAAAAATATTAATAGTTAGTTCATTGTATCAGTCTTCTTCTTTGTCATTTATAAATGCACTGTCACACAGCCAATAACTAATCCTAGCTGTCGACAAATGTGCATATTCACGATATGTGTTATCAATAATTAAGTGCAGCTGAAGTAAACATAGCATTATTGTGATACAATCAATAGTGTAGTGGACATGTTGTAATACTAAATCTAATACCTGGCCTTAGTTAACATTTTGTATTGCTTAATTAAAAGCACAACTCTCTTTAAATAAAAAGGCAAGCAAGCTGTATCAAACATATTAATGCTATCATTGTCTTACACTGTAATGAGCTACATAAGTAGGTACGTCTAGTTATGTAACTACTGAAATCTCTTGCAACAAACAAATTTTGAGTTTGTCAAGTATGGTTTAATCTATTAATGTGACCACATATGACTTACATAACAAACCTCTTCATGAATGCCGCTCTCATACACTGGATGGAAAACAAGTCATCACCTCAGTGAATATAGATGTAAATGCTAATGGCTATTTATTCACAGAAATAATATATATTGCTAATAATTACACTTTGTCCTACAGTAAGAAAACCATCTGATGATGAGAACATGGAACATCCATGTGCCAAAGGTTGCAGAAACCTATTCCAGGGAATTGAAGTGCCTCTTCATAATGCTGATAATATAGACCCACCTGGACTTTATCAGTCAATCTAGCAATCCCCCAAATTAAATAGAATATAGTGTATATGCCACAGACCAATAATCAGAGAAGTGAAGTAAATTATGCATTATTGTTCATATTAAAATGATTTGTATGAAATTCAGTAATCTGCAAACACGGTATGCTTATAAGCATTGCCTTTGAAATATATATATATATTTTTTTCAAAATACTGTAAAACTAATACAGTAAAATGCACAAAAGCAGTCCAGACAAGCACCGTAAAGCCCCAAAAAATGTTAAAGTCCTTATTGTGAAGGCTGTTTGCAGTACAAGCTGCAACACTGAAATTAAAATCCACTTGCACGTATAAAGCCACACTGAAGTCGGAAAAAACTTGAACCTTAACGCACTTTATTATTAAAACAAGCGTTTTCGCTGTGGTTAAAACTACAGCTTCATCAGAGGCAAAAGTAGAATGCAGTGTCAGAGTCAGGTTTTTATACAGCACACCCTCGCCTTAATTAGTAATGCAATCACAATGAAGGCGTGTTAGCAGCATTTCTTGCAAAAGTAAATTCAGGGAATGAAAGCTCTGTTTAGGAGCATTCTCAAAAGTGTGTAGTTTCATACTTTTAAAACAGTTGGAAACCATGAAACATTGATGCATCAGCAGTTTGTTACGTTCATACACCAAGCAAATGTGCATTAAAAGCATGAAAGTGTGTAAGAAATATATACACAATAAAAGCAGTCTAAAAACAATGCATAACAGGTCTGCATATAAAAATGCTTATAGAAAAGTGTTTGTAAAAAAGTATCTAGTAAAATCACTACCTGCAACTATAGTTGGAAGCCTTGCTAAGTGTAAGTCTTAAAAGTAGTGAAAAGTATATGTTACTACAAGTTACTATTAAAGTAAAATAAAATGAAGTGAAAAGTGAAGTAAGACAAAGGTAAAGGAGTTATCTTTTATAGCTCCTCATTTTCAGGACACAAGCTATATTGCAATGTTCATTCAAACCTGGGTACCCAATGTGGTGCTACAGTAGCTAACCTATTTATGGCCTACTGGGAGGTTGACAACATTCTTAAGGACGTTAACACAATGAGCCGCATCAAGTTCTACACAAGATACCTGGATGATATTTTCATCCTTTTTGATGGCGATGAGACACTAGCATATGAATTTGTTTCTTCTATTAATAACACAACTGACTTTTTAAAATTCACATCTAAATTCTCAGAGCTAAGCATTGACTACCTCGATGTTCACTTGTATAAAGAAGTTAACAATTGTGAATATTCTTCAAAGATATACAGAAAACCAACCTACTGCAACTCCTTTTTACATTACAATAGCTGCCACCCATTCAAGCAAAAGAAGGCTATTATAAAGGGACAGCTAATTCGAGCAGCCAGGATGTGCAGTAATGAGATACTATTCCAAGAAGAATGTAAAATCTTGGAAGTAATGTTCACCAACAGAGGATACCCAAATACTTTATTTGAAGAAATACTGGATGAGATCAATAATAAAAGAAGGGAAGGTCAATTTCTACCCTTACTTCCACACAAAATTTTCAGAGGACAAGAGGAAGACTTAGAGGCTAATCCGAGGGTTGGGGAGAACATACCCTTTCTTAGGGCAACCTCCAACACTGAGATAACAGGGACTTCGTTTGTAAATAGTTTCATTACAAATTACAGTATTGACTCGAGGAATATTCAAATAATACTTTATAAAAATTGGTATTACATAACAAATAATGAGGAACTCATGGACAAGTTAGGCACAAAACCTCTGATAGCATACAGGAGAGGCAATAATTTGAAAACGTTGCTAGAAAGAAGTAAACAGACGGAGCTAATGACTAGAACAAAAGGCTGTTTTCAGTGCGGGGCATGTAACTATAGCCATCTTGTGAAGGCTTCCAATTCCTTTGTAATATAGGTTCATAGGTTCATAGGTTCATACTAGGCTATCTGCCCGAGGGCATTTACAAGCCTAGCCCATCGTTTTGTGGCTTACGCCACCCCTTTAGTATGGGGAACTATACCCATTATTTTGCTATGCCTCTGTCGAGCAGTGAAGCTGAGGTAATCCCTGGGGTATATCTGCGATCTCCCATCCATTGGTCAAGATTTCTCTTGAACAAGGCCAGCGAGGTGCTCTGCCTCACATATACCGGGATTTTGTTCCACAGCATAGGGAGTCTTTGGGTGATGAATCTATCCCTCCAGCACGTCCTATTAATAGCCGTGTCGAGGTTTAAGTCTCCCACCCTTGTGGCTCTGATGGATCTAGATTTTTTGAGGTGAAGCATATTCATCAAATCTGGGTTTGACATGGCCTTGTATGTTAGGCAAAGGTCACCTCTGAGCAAGCGGTAAGTGACTGAATAGAGCTGGAGTTCTTTCAGTCGGGCAGCATAGGACAGATTTTTGAGACCCTTTATCCTTTTGGTGAGGAACTTTGTGGCCTCTCCAGCTGCTGCAAGTGTCGGGTCAGATACATTCGAATGGGGCATTGTACTCAATCATTGGTCTGATGAGTGATGAGTAAAGGGAGACTATGACCTCCCTTGATCTAGATGAGAATCCCTTCATGATGAGGTGGGCAATGTAGAAGGTCTTCCTAACTACTTTAGCTACATGGGTGTCGAATGACAGACTACTATCAACCTGGGTCCCCAGGTCCCTGATAACTTCTTCTGTGCTCAGTGGATTGCCACTTATTTGGTAGCTAGGGGTAACCTTGTTTTTCCCAAAGGGTATGACTATGCATTTTTTGGCATTTAACTTTAGGCAGTGGCTCTGGCACCAGTTATCCGTTTCTGTGAGACCCTTCTGAAGGATATCTGTGTCAGATGTGTTTTCTACAAGGCGCCCAGTTTGCAGTCATCTGCAAACTTTGTCAGCCATAACCCTCCTGTATTTGCTTGTACTTCGGAAAAGTAGATGCCAAACAAGAGTGGGCCCAGGACTGAGCCCTGTGGGACACCACTTGTGACAGGCTTTGAGTCTGACATGGTGCCAGCAACTCTGACCCTGTGGGTTCTGTCACTCAGCCAGTTTGCAACCCATCTTGTGATGTATGGGTTAACATTTAAGCTGATGAGTTTTTCAATGATACCCGAGTGGGGTATTGTATCGAAGGCCTTCGCCAGATCGAGGTAGGCTGTATGGACTGCCTTTCCCTCATCAATGGCTTTGGTGACTGTTTCGAAAATGTCAACCAAGTTTAAAAGGCATGATCTGCCTTTGACAAAGCCAAACTGGGTTGGATCCAAAGTCTGCAAATTCCCTATGTCTTTATTTATGAGGTCCATTATGATCCTCTCCATGGCTTTGCAGATAAGGCTTGTCAAGCTAATGGGCCGGTAATTTCCAGGGTTGGTGGAGGCACCGCCTTTGTGAAGTGGGACCACAGTTGCAGTGCGCCACTCCCTGAGTACGTATCCAGAGGTAAGACTTTGATTAAACAGCTGTCCTAGCTGTGGGTTTAATTCCTCATTGAGTTCGTGGAGCACACAGCCGGGGACACCATCAGGTCCCATGGATGCTGTGTTTTTTGCTTTGGAGAGAGCAGTTCTCACTTGGGCGTTGGAGATGTTTGGGGGGCTGCAATCGTTTGGTATAGATATCTCTCCTTTTGGGGGGGAGGGGGGGGGAGTTTGCACTGAACCTGTCAGCCAGTATGTTGGCAATGTCTGTTGGATCAGTAATCTTCACATCATTTTGAACTAGTTCTGAGCATATCTGGGAGTTTCCTCCCAGGTTTGCAACAGAAAGTACCACATTACACATAAGCTTAATTGTGATTCTAGATCCATAGTTTATTTAGCTAAGTGTAACTGCTGTGAAGCATTTTACATAGGCAAGTCTAACCGGAGACTACGGGACAGGCTATACCAACATGATTATGCCATAAGGAAACTGAAAAAAGAAAACGCTTTAGCTAAACACGTAATGAAACATCAAGGACATAGCTTTCATTTTATTGCAATTGACCAGGTCAAGAAAACAGAAAGAGGGGGTACAGTACCTCTCTTTCTGGAGAATAAGGAGCTAGAATGGCAAATATTACTAGACTCATTTTCGTACCCAGGTTTGAATGAACATTGCAATATAGCTTGTGTCCTGAAAATGAGGAGCTATAAAAGATAACTCCTTTACCTTTGTCTTACTTCACATTTCACTTCATTTTATTTTACTTTAATAGTAACTTGTAGTAACATATGCTTTTCACTACTTTTAAGACTTACACTTAGCAAGGCTTCCAACTATAGTTGCAGGTAGTGATTTTACTAGATACTTTTTTACAAACACTTTTCTATAAACATTTTTATATGCAGACCTGTTATGCATTGTTTTTAGACTGCTTTTATTGTGTATATATTTCTTACACACTTTCATGCTTTTAATGCACATTTGCTTGGTGTATGAACGTAACAAACTGCTGATGCATCAATGTTTCATGGTTTCCAACTGTTTTAAAAGTATGAAACTACACACTTTTGAGAATGCTCCTAAACAGAGCTTTCATTCCCTGAATTTACTTTTGCAAGAAATGCTGCTAACACACCTTCATTGTGATTGCATTACTAATTAAGGCGAGGGTGTGCTGTATAAAAACATGACTCTGACACTGCATTCTACTTTTGCCTCTGATGAAGCTGTAGTTTTAACCACAGCGAAAATGCTTGTTTTAATAATAAAGTGCGTTAAGGTTCAAGTTTTTTTCCGACTTCAGTGTGGCTTTATGCGTGCAAGTGGACTTTAATTTCAGTGTTGCAGCTTGTACTGCAAACAGCCTTCACAATAAGGACTTTAACATTTTTTTGGGCTTTACGGTGCTTGTCCGGACTGCTTTTGTGCATTTTACTGGTTTCCGTTTGTTTGCTTTAACAGTAAAACTAATACAGCTCATGTGTGATGCTATAATTATATTCAACATTTTCTAATAGGACACAATGATTTGTTTAAACCATGCTACATTTTATTTTAGGTAAGAGAAACCAGCCACACTAGTTGATATATAATACCAATCAAAGCTCATGAAACAAAAAGTTAACATGCTACTATGTGTATGATTTAGTTGTCCCGGTCCACTTCAATAAAACACATCACACCAAATGACGTTTGACGACCTTTATTAAACTTCCATAACATGGTTTTGATAACCAATATTATTAATTACAACTGAACATTGTACAACTGATTTTAATCCCAGCATAAACATCCCTATAATGTTAATCAGGACAGCTTGACTTTACTCATCCTGACCGAGTAAGCAGCTTCCATACCTCTACTCCCTTACTTTAGTTATGAAGTAGTGTCCAACAACTCACTTCCTATACCATTTATTAAATTACACATCCAACCAAGTTCTTTACTTATGAAGCCACTCACTTTCCTTTCCCAACTTATACCACACACCGGAGGGGGAACAGTAGAGGGCAAACTTGTCCCTCTTCTTCGCTCACCAGCCTGACCAGGCTGTTCCCCCTCACTCTTACCAAAATTTCCAACAGCCTAACCACTAAGCCAAACATCATTCAGTGTACCCATCCACTGTAGACCAAACTGGATCCCCATCAACCAAAAACACTGTCATAAAATTAACAAAAACACCAGCTGACTCATTATCATCTTTCGGCTTTTCCCATTAGGTGTCGCCACAATGGATCATCTCTTTCCATTTCTTCCTATCCTCTGCATCTTGCTCTGTCACACCAACCGCCTGCATGTCCTCTCTCACCATGTCCATAAACCTTATCTTAGGCCTTCCTCTTTTTCTCTTACCTGGCAGCTCCATCCTTAGCATCTTTTTCCCAATATACCAATCATCCCTCCTCAGCACATGTCCAAACCAACGCAATCTCGTCTCTCTTGCTTTGTCTCCAAACTGTCCAACATGAGCTGACCATCTAATATACTGATTCCTAATCCTATCCATCCTAGTCACACCGAGTGCAAATCTTAACATCTTTTACTCTGCCACATCCAGCTCTGACTCCTGCCTTTTTGTCAATGCCACGGTCTCCAACCCATATAACATAGCTGGTCTCACTACCCTCTTGTAGACCTTCCCTTTCACTCTTACTGGAACCCATCTGTCACAAATCACTCCTGACACTCTTCTCCACCCATTCAACCCTGCCTGTACTCTCTTCTTCACCTCTCTTCCACATTCACCATTACTCTGAACTGTTGATCCCAAGTACTTAAACTCGTCCACCTTTACAAACTCTACTCCTGCATCCTCACCATTCCTCTACCCTCCCTCTCATTTACACACATATATTCTGTCTTAGCCCTGCTGACCTTCATTCCCCTGCTCTCTAGAGCATATCTTCACCTCTTCAGAGTCTCCTCAACCTGATTCCTACTCTCACTACAAATCACAATGTCATCTGCAAACATCATAGTCCATGGGGCCTCCTGTCTGATCTCATCTGTCAACCTGTCCATCACCACTGCAAATAAGAAAGGACTCAGAGCTGATCCTTGATGTAATCCCACCTCCACCTTAAATGGATCTGTCACTCCCACCACAGTCCTCACCACTGTCACACTACCCTAGTACATATCCTGTACCACTCTTACATACTTCTCTGCCACTCCCGACTTCCTCATACAATACTACAACTCTTTTCTAGGCACCCTGTCATATGCTTTCTCCAAGTCTACAAAGACACAATGCAAATCCTTCTGACCTTCTCTGTATTTCTCCAATAACACTCTCAGAGCAAACATTACATCTGTAGTGCTCTTGCCTGGCATGAAAACATACTGCTGATGACTAATCATCACCTCCCTTCTTAACCTAGCTTCAAACACCAGCTGACCAAACAGTTAAAATAATCTAATATTCCTTCCTTCCATCCAAACCACTAAACCAACCCCCCGAATTATACCCCACAGCCTAACACCTCTGGTCACAGTTGTAACAAATGCAAATCCGAATGAACCCCCTTCACCTCCTTACAATGCTCTGTCCAATCCTTCACTTAACCATAAAGAGGAACCCCAATCACACACCTCCTTCTGACCACCAGCCCCCCAGATACCACATCTAATCAAAGTAACACTGGCCCCTGAACAACCACTCTGCTTAACCTTTCCACAGAAAGGTCAACCCAACTAAGATGCCCCCCAAAATCTACTCCATAATAACCATATTGAGACTCCACTCCACCTGTGGACAATTCCAAACTCCCCCTAAACAACCCCATCTACCCCCTCTACTCTCCTCTTAACTCACCTCAACCTCACTTACCTCCATACTACTCCCTACCACAACAATCTTGACATGGGTTAATGAGCATCTAATGGTAAGTTCACCTGAGCCTTTCTTGCTCACCACTCCAGCCAAGTGGCATCCATCACCTTTAAGTCACCAACTGAAGTGACTCTACGCACATCCTTTTACGACCTCACTGCCCATCATTCCAGCTACTGGCACAATGCCCACTGTGAGTTCATCCCACATTGATCTGTAAAAGAAAATAAACTGTTAATGCACTGCCATAAACCAAAATCTTAACATTGAGTGCTATCAAGGGGATGTACCATCATATCCCCCCATCAACTCTTTCCAATGTAAGTATGGTTTAGGGCTCCCCTTCTACTACTCCCTCTCTCTCTCTCATATATATATATATATATATATATATATATATATATATATATATATATATATATATATATATATATATCCTTCTTAACCTTCTCAGTTGAAGCTGTTAATATGCCATAATAAGTAATTAGTATGTGTAACACATTCTGCTCATCTTCTTCCCCTTAGCTTGTAAGCAGTGACACAAGTGAAAAGCTCCAGAAACACCCATACCTCTCGACGTCCTAGCCCAGGTAATGTGGACAAAGCCCATACTTCTCAAACTCTTAAACAATAAGTTTTCACAAGCCATAAACAAAAGAGGGGCAGAGGTATCCTCTGAATGGTATAAAGTGAGAAAATCAAATGTCTGTCATTATTTTCTAAAGTCAGTCTTTAATGCTTTGCCACTAATAGCCAAAAAACAGAACTCTATGAAAACAAACCCAAATATGAATCAAAATCTGAACATTCTATGAAAATCTATACAGTTGAATGGTATGACAATGCCTCAATATAAGGACAGCTTTTAAGCCCCCTCACTCTTGTTTACCCATCTTTCCTATCCACTTGCTCTTTATAATATAGCCATTTCTTATGGGATATGAAAGCCAAAACACAAATGGCAGAAACACCTTTCTGAATGCAACTCTCTGATTTGCCCCATGTTATGTAAATGGCCCAAAAAATCAAGCAGAAACCCCAGAGTTGCTGCAGCCATGTTACAGTTGAATGGTATGTATGTAACCCCAACTGTTACCCTACTGACTTGATTGAATTACACATGCACAGCCAAATAAATTTCTCTGCTGTCCGTCACTCCTTGTATCAACATGCATCCTTTAATGCAATAAAACCATATCTGGGCAAAGCTAGATGAATGGGAAAGGGAGTGACAAAAATCCATGAAAATAGTACTCCCCAAACAAAAAAAGCTGGGGTTGGGAGGGTGGCCTAATGGTTAAGGTGTTTGCCTTATAAGCACAAGGTGCAAGGGTTGAGTCTCACAAAGGATTATTACTTAGGCTCAAAATGACTTGCAAGAGCAATTAGCCTAGTACTAATCTATGAACATTCCTATGAACAATAACAGAAAGGCACTCAAGTAACCCACAAGCATGACCTCAACTTGGTCTGTGACATCAATAGGTCTTGTTAGCAGGACAGATTTGTGTCCCAGAGACTTTTCCATCTATGGAATGGCTTACTTCACCACTACATCTTACTTTCTGCATCTTCCAAGTCATCTGGTGATGATTAATAGAGATAATATTGCTAAATTAACTGGTGTGACAATATGTGAGTCATTTGCACTACTGTTTATGGAATCAAATGGAACCACTCACCAGTATAGTGATTAGCTGCACCATCAAGGAATAAACATTTATGTAGTGTTCTTTATATGCTCTACAAAAAGTTCAGTAAACTCTAAATAAAAGCTATCCTCCCTTAGTGTCTCATTTGATGCAATAATGATGCGACAAGTAATTTCCATAATCTTTAATCATTATTTGTTAAAACATCCTATATAAATATCTTGGTGACTTTGCTCATCCTGTTCATACAGATTTATCTTTCAAGTGTTATAATCATATATATTCTGATTGTATAGGTTAATTTCTTAGCATAATTGTCTTGATATTTTATTCCAAGTCATATATAAAAACTGAGAGAAATACATTATCTCTTTCTACTACAGATATTATGTTATTTTAACTTCCATATTTGGAATGCAGTAAAATTCAGATGAAGCCATCAATAATGAGCTAAGAAGGGCCAAGGAAAAGTGAAGCACTTTTAAATATTGCTCTTACAAACTCAGAAAATTGATATATTACCGATATGACATTAGCATGAATTTCTGAAGGGTATAACATCTGAAACTCAAATGTCAACATTTTCTGACTCAGCCCTCAATGATTTGAAAGAAATCATAGCTTTATGAGAACGGACCAAAATATGAGGCCAAATCTGGACATTGTGCAGAAATCTGTGCAGCTGAGAAGTATGCTTAAGGTTAACTGCTTTAGTGTCAGAGCTGCCAACCGCATAGACTCCCATACCTCCCCACTGGCAAACATCACTGCTTAACATGCATGCCCAGAACATCCTGTTGCTTGTCATACAATCCAGCCCGCAAAATGATGGCTTCACCTCTCATCCTAGCCTGCGAACAGTCAGTTTGCCCTAGGCACCTGAAAGACCGGGAATGCCATAACCACTCTCCTCAGAAGAAGGCATGCCACTTCTGAAATGCAGTTGAAATCACCACCTAATGACCTCAGTTCACCACACAAACCAAAACAACCCGACAAAGGAGAGAGATAGTAAAATGCAATAAAATGAGTGCACCTTCAGAAATTATTTAAAGACCAAGGAAGAGAACAAAAAAAAACACTTGAAAATACTATACCATAAAACACTGCAACTATAAACATTCCTTTCATTAATAAATTTATCTTCAGATAAAGAACAAATATGTTAGGAAAACCTATAAACTGATTTAACTGGTAAAATAAGTGCAGTATTTTAAATCTAACTTTCCTAGATGCAAAATGCAGTCCAGTATTTTGCTTGCAAGGTTTCAAGTGACCAACTTTTCACAGTATGTTATGCTGAATTTGAATTTACAACTTGAAAGAGTAGCTGCCTTAATCCTTTTGTTTATAATTAGGATTATAGTTCTAAACAACTTTTTCTATGTGAGGTACAAAATTAGACCTGTTTATGTAATATACCATGTCTCCTCAAACTTAAAAGTTATTTAAGATAAACTTCCCTTGGGACATTTTTTAACTTCACTTCATTCATCCAGAGTATATTTGTTGGTCTATCAATACTGCATTCTTTAACAACTTATTAGTGGTTTTCTTATTAACACGCCCTATTTGTATATTCTAACTATATACATACTTTCATGCATTGTTTTCTTCTCAGTTACTTCACAAGGGAACACACCCGTGAAGTGTATTTCACACACCGTAACCTGCCCAGTGCATTCCTTCACTGAACCTCCCCTTTTTTCTCTCGTAAAAGTCACATTTTTCATTATCTTTATGATCCAGTTTTATATTTAGACCTGGGGTAACATGTGCTGCTGTTTACATTTACATATTATGTTTACCCACTGCTTTTTTCTCGTGGAGCTTTAATATAGACTGCATTGCTTGCACATTCCTAGTATTTACATCTGAGCCATACTTTATGCATAGTCCCTTTTAAGTTATTTTAAGTTATTTTAAATAGGAACACACCTCTGTGCGCACTCTACCTACTGCAGTCAGCTTAGCGCACTTCCACACTGTAGTTGCCGTTGCAAGTGTTACATTCTATAACAACAATCTAAAACCATAACTTGGTTTTAAATTAAGTCAAACATTTGCACTTGAATATAATAGTGCAATTGGTATTACATCTACTGTTGAGTCCTTGACATAATAGGACTGCATTGCTTTTACATCTTGCTCTAAAATAACATGTTTAAATGATTTTTTCTTGATTCGAGGACTTCCTTTTGCCCTAGCGCATTCTACCTACTGTAGTCAGTTTAGCACACTTCTATACTGAAGTTTCCGTTTCAAGTGGTACAACTTTAAAATTATAATTTAAAACTACAACCTGTTTTTAAATTAAGACAAACACTTGCATCCGAATACAAAAGTGCAATTATCAATACAATTATTGTTGAGGTTTTAATTTTATAAGACTGTATTGTCTTTATGTGTTTTTTAAAAATGACATTTTTATATGATTTTTTCAAAATGCTTGTTGTTGACCTGAGGATTTCCTTATGTGCACGGATATTTTTTGTACTTGCACAATCTACTATTGGAATTGTTACTTAGTATAACACTTCTAAATAGAAACAATGTGTTTGATATATAAAAAACATCGTATTTTTCCAGTAAGTTTCTATAGTGATTTCCTATTGGTATAATTGCAGTTCGTGATGATCAATGCCTTTATATTTTATATTCTAAGATTACTACTGTTTTTTAGGAAGGCATTGTTAATTTCTATCGCTAATTTTAAAAAGAAGGAAATGACGTTTGTTTTGCCTTTCTAACTAGCTTAATTTGTATCAAGCAATTTGGCGCCAAACATTTGTATTTATGTTGGTACTCTGCACTGTTACTTTTCATTGTCTCTGAGGAAGCTACTACAGTGTTGGTAGCGAAAACGCTTCTTTGTTTCTTCAATAAATATTGCGTTAAGACAATACTTCTACAATTCGTGGATTTGTGCTTTCCTTTGGATTCCCTGTACCGGGTTATTTTATTGGTTTTTTTGGCTTCTCTAGTTTGTGTATCGTTTTAGACCTGTTTATGTGTTATAAGGCCGACTGTAGTTAGCACTTATGTTTAAATGTATGCATCAGCTTTTCAGTCTGAAGCCATTATTTGCCAAATCAATAAAATTCAGTACCGGGAAAAGGTGCGGACTTGAGCAGTACCAACCTCTCCAACAGTTATATGGTTGCGGCTGAGGATGAGCAGCAATGAAATGCTACTTACCACGCTAAACAGTTTGTGAACGGCCTCAGAAACTGCTGCTGATGCAAACCACTCACCATCATCGAAAACCAAAACTAAGGACAAATTTCACTGCTCTGATCCTGAAACGCAATTGTATAGCAGCATGTAATGACTTCAGTAACCCTCTACAAAACATAGTATACACTGCCCTGATGCACTAACCTTAACAGCTGCAATGGCGTTCACTGGCAATGCCAACGCAGCCTTGGGGGGAAAAAAAACCACAAACTCCCAGCCACAAAAGAATCCTTTTCCATTACTATTTGCTGCACCACCACTACCAATGTGCCTGGCAATTCATCTCAACCCCACTCAACCAACAAAGCAACCGTTCACAGTTCACAAATGCTATTCTTACCACTTAGAAAGTTGGTAGAAGCCACTTCGTATTAGCATAACTCTCCTATGGTGTATGAAGTCTCAACTCAAGGTGTCCGACACCATTTCCTCACTTCATTCCCCAATATTACCTTTAATTTGCTGGAGCAGTAGTTGTATGAAAATCGGACTAAAATACGAGCAAATTCTGGACAGCGTGTGAAGTCCGTACAGTTGAAAGGTGTGACTCTGAAAATCCGAGACAGTTGAGAGGTATGCCACGCGGCCAGGGAAATCCTTTCTTCTACTTGAGAATCGTAACTAAAATATGAGGACAAATGTGGACCGTCTGTGAATCAGTACAGTTGAAAGGCATGATAGCCACTCCTGCTGCACCTCATCACACTTGTGCACACAGATGTAAACTTTGAGCAAACAGACATGTGCTCCATTCACAGTATCTGGTAAACCTTGTCCACAACCAGCTAAGTGAACCCCTAGCAACGTCACGCTTGTCCTTGGTGCAGCAAGCAGTCCCATGAATACCCGCGAAACCTTGCAACCACCATGACAGCTCTGGTGAGCAGAACCTAGCCACACACAGCCAAGATCACATGAAGTTCCCACCAACAATACCTCCAGCAAACCATACCGTCCTTTAATCGACTGCTAACCAGCCATTAGAAAATGACAGTACTACTGGCCAACTACAAAGTTAATGACCCCACAACCAAACACAGCCCATTAAACCACCTTGAGACCTGTCTATACTCTACAAAAAAAAGTAGCAGTACCTACCTTTCCATGTATACAAGCATCAACCAAGACCTACCTGTCCACCACAATACTTACAGGTCATCGGGACATAAGCTTGCAGTAGCAAGTTCACGCCAAGATGTGATTCCTTACCCAGCTGGTCTTGCCTAAGCTTCTTAAGTGCTTCCCCGTCCCTTACATCATTTCCTTCCAATCAACCCTCCTACCATTTAACCCTTTCATCCCCCCACCCTCTTACCTCTCACTGATATATTTGTCTAACCCCTTACTGAAGATGTCCCTGGACAAATCGATTTGTTGCCAAACCTCATTTGTATAATAATGAGAAATGACCAGATAATGTTATTTATGTGTCATTAAATGAACTTATAAAATAACTTAAAAATAAAAAGTTTGTAATTCACAAAGTGATGAATTGTCAAGTAAAAATGACTTGTATTAGTTGACTGAATACCTGGTATCTAGTGGTTTGGTCTTGTCCTTGTTATCTAATCCAACAACTTACTTAGATTTATACCTTATAATCTCATATATACCTTAACATCCTCCTAGTACAGCACTGCTTCTTATAGTACTAACTTTCTGGCAAAGTACATTTTAGGAAAATGAATCCAAATAGTTCTATTTTTATATGGACAACACCGATTGGCTCAGAAACTTTCTGAAATATAAGCAAATTACAGTTTTCCATCATGTGACTTGATCATAACAGCTTACAAAGATGCATAGCAAATTTGGTAGTACATTGAAAACTGTATTCAGTTTCCAAACTATGGAAAAAGACAGCTTTGTTAATCTCCATTCTGATGTAAGAAAGAACTATGTGTGTGTGTGTCTGTGTGCATGTGCGTGTGTGTGTGTGTGTGTGTGTGTGTGTGTGTGTGTGTGTGTGTGTGTGTGTGTGTGTGTGTGTGTGTGTGTGTAAATTTGTGTCCCAAAGACATTAGGACAGACTGCAGTAACAATGTCAACCAAACCAGTTACCTAGCATGAATAAATACATACTCTATCACTCTTCAACTTATTTGACAGCTTTTACTTTTATTTTCAATTTACATAATTTCCCACTTAACTTACTGTACCATAAAGCATATTTTGCATACTCAGTCTGTAACAGTAGCATGGGAGTTGAATGTTATGCATAGACTATTCTTCACCTCAAATATTCTACAGAAACTAAACACAGTTTCTAGAATCAGAAGTTATGCTGTGTATAGCAAGGTTACTGCAAGGCATAACCATGATGAAGGGGCTGTAAACAACATGAAATTTGGTCATTTGCCAACAAAGAGACAAATATTTTTTATTTATTTTATTTATTTTACAGTTGTTGACCGGGATAGTCCGACTGGATGCATATCCATTTTCAGCGGAGGCCCGGAGAGAAAAGCTCCAAGGGTAAGCAGATACAGCATTACATAATACCAGCATTACATATTACAAACAGACTATTTACAGAGATTACATAAGTAAGCAAGTTAAACAAGTTCCACAGGTTACAGTTAATCCTGAGAGCAAGTCAGGATTAAATTAAATTACAGAGTAAACTGGTTAACAGATTTTTACACATTCTAGAGAGAGTTAGCCAGGCTTGATATAAGATATTTTCTTTTAATGTAGAGAATTCCGTTTCCAGAAATGTAATGTTTACTTAAGTTGATTGCACTTCACTGCAGTGGCTGAAGATTTTATAACATAAAAGAAGCAATCAGTATCTGTGCTAGAAATTTCTCTCTTCAAAGAAACCAGTAACTGTTAATATGGTTAGGTTCATAGGTTCATAGGTTGGTACTAGTCTATCGGCCCTAGGGTCTATACAAGCCTAGCCATAACAATTCCCTGGATATTTCTTCCTGCAATATTTACTTCCCTGGACCCCTGTCTAGCAGGGCAACTGACATGATCCCCTGGGTGAATTTCCTATCTCCCATCCAATCGTCAAGGTTCCTTTTGAAGAGCGCCAAGGAGGTGCTCTGCTTGACATGTATGGGCAGTCTATTCCAGAGTATGGGGAGTCTCTGGGACAGGCACCTATCCCTCCAGCATGTTTTGTTCATTGTGATGACAAGGTTTAGATCCCTGGAGCATGTGGCTCTGAGGGACTGGGATTTCTTTAAGTGGAGTATGTCCAACAGCTCAGGGTTTGACATGGCCTTGTATGTTAAGCAGAGATTGCCTCTGAGTAGACGATATGCCACAGAGTATAGCTGGAGTTTTTTTAGATGGTCAGTATAGGGCATCTGCTTTAGGCCTATGATTCTTTTAGTGAGGTATTGCTGTAGCCTTTCCAGCTGTTGCAGATGTCTTGTGAGGTACATACCAAACGGGGCATTGTACTCTATAATGGGTTTAATGAGGGATGAGTACAGTGGGACAATGACCTCCTTTTTTCTGGATGAAAAGCCCTTAGTGATGAGGTGTGCCATATAGAAGGATTTCCTGACTGTTGTGGTGATGTGGTTATCGAAGGTGAGACCACTGTCTACCTGTGTCCCTAAATCTCTTATCACACGTTCGGTGTTTAGTGTATTGCCACCTATATGGAGATTCATGGGTACTTGGTTTTTCCCAAAGGGGATAACTATACATTTCTTGGCATTAAGCTTGAGCCCATGGCTCTGGCACCAAGCATCTGTTTCTGTAAGGCCCTTTTGTAGAATATCCACATCATTTGAGGATTAAATAATAGCTCCCAGTCTGTAGTCATCTGCAAACTTTGTTAGTGAGAGTCCCTTAGTGTTGGCCGTACTTCAGAGAAGTAGATGCCAAACAAGACCAGTCCCAAGATTGAACCCTGAGGTACTCCACTTGTCACTTGTCTGGAGCTGGATTTGGAGTAGGCTACTTTTACAGTCTGGGTTCTGTCAGTAAGCCAGTTGGCAACCCATCGAGTGACATAGGGATTTATACCCAGCTTAGTAAGTTTATCTATGATTCCAGAGTGGGGGATGGTGTCAAAGGCCTTGGCGAGGTCCAGATAGGCTGTGTGGACTGCCTTACCCTCATCCACAGCTCTGGAGACTGATTTCAAGAAGTCAATCAGGTTCAGGAGACAAGATCGGCCCTTCACGAACCCAAACTGGGTGGGATCCAGTGTTTGAAGATTGCCAATGTCTTTGTTTATAAGGTCCATGATAATGCGTTCCTTGCCTTTGCATATCAGGCTTGTCAGACTGATGGGACGGTAGTTCCTGGGCTCCAAGGTGGATCCCCCCTTGTGGAGTGGGATAACTGTAGCTGTGCACCACTCAGTGGGCAGGAAGCCTGAGGTGAGGCTATGATTAAACATGACACTTAGGTGAGTTGCCAGTTTATTTTGTAGCTCATGTAGTACACAGCCTGGAATGTCCCATGGATGCTGTATTCTTAGCTTTGGAGAGTGTGGTTTCTACCTGTGTGGCCTTGATTACCGGAATTTGGCAATCTTTTGGTATTGAGATGGGCCCTTTAAGGGGTGTGAGGGGAGGTGAAGTTTGCACTAAATTGTTATGCCAGGATATTGGCAATATCCTTGGGATCAGCATATTTAATGCCATTCTGTTGTAGCTCAGAGCATATCTGAGCATTCCCATTTAGATTATTGACATAACTATAGAATGCCTTGTGGTTGTCTTTAGAATTTTTGGCAATTTTATTTTTGTAACTAGTTTGGAGGATTTTATGAGGTATCTCAGCTTCTTACTGAGGCTGGTAAGGGAGTTTTTTGCATCCTGGGATTTTCCTCTTTTCTGCAACAGTTTATATCGTCTGTTGTATAGTTTGTTTATGGCAGGGGACCACCAGATCTGCTTCTTTTTTTTAGAGGAGAGCGTCTTAGTTCTATTTGGGATGGCACGATTCATGCACGAGTGGATGTGCTCGTACAGTGCCTTAGTGTAGGATTCAGCAGTCAAACTTTCAGCTTCCATCTGCATGGGTATCATGAAGTTTGTCACTTCTGACTTGAGTAGCATGAAATTGGCTTTGGAGAAGTTTTTTACAGAGGTTTCCTTACTGGAGGGGTGGGGGTGAGATCTGGATGTCAAGGGTGATTTGCTTATGGTCAGACCTAACCAATGTGGGGGTGATCACTGGTGTGGAGCATCTATCTTCCATGTTGATAATAACCAGGTCTCAGATATTGTTGCCCCTGGTGGGACAATGGATTAGTTGATACAGGACGTTGGAATTTATGAATTCCAAGAACTGTTGGGAAAAGGTGTTGGTACCCAAGTAGGTTTCCCAGTTAATGGTAGGGTAGTTGAAATCACCCAGTATTAGGCTGTTTGGTTGTATCTTAATATTGTCCAGTATGTTTAGAAAGGTGTAATGAGAATCTTGGGGCATGGTGGGGGATCTCGAGCAAGCTACAAGTTGGATTTCAGTCTTACCTAGTGCTAGTTGCACCTGGAGAATTTCAGATGCATTGTGTTGGGCAACTAGCCTGGAGGTGTGAATATCCTTGGTGAATATGAACACTCCTCCACCTTTAATGTTTTGGTCTTGGTTTGGTGGCCAAAAAGTGTGGTAAGAGTTGCAGCCTGGTATTGCAGGGGTGCTCTCTGGATCCTTGAACCAGGTCTCAGTTACTGCACAGATATCGATGTTCTCCATTTTTAGGAATGCCTCGAGAGAGTGCATTTTGAGGTTTAGACTTCTAGCATTGAGTAGCATTACTGCTAGCATATAGTTAGCCTAGTTTAATAGTTTATTTCATGATGTTTATTAGGATCTGGATGCCTTTGTTGTATTGATTAATATTAAAGTAAACTAGTACTGCTGTATGTAGTTGATGTTTAAAGGAATTTTACTTTACAAGGTATTACTTATTGACAAAATTATAGGATAGTATATTTTTTAATGAAGAAATTCACTTATGATATTAGCAAAATGTGAACAATTATTTTAAAGTATAATTAATGTTCATAACCCTTCTGTTGTCCTAACCTTCTCATGTCAAATATTATCTGAAACTACCATTCACTATTCTCTAGCAATCCTTCATTTATTTTCAAAAACGTTTTTATTTTGTTTTCATTATAAACATACACAAATGTACATATAACAAATACAATAAAACAGTAACAAAACTATTTACAATATTTATATTCATCCATGATAAACAATCATTTTATCCATGAGAAGTTATCAGTATTTGTTCAAATGGTTTTCCAATTTTTGCCATGCTATTTTTTATGAGTACTGTTATGAGTTCTATAACAAATGGTTTGCAGTTCTTTTTTACAAACAACTTTTGCTAAATTAATAAAATCTTTGAACATACAGGGCAGGATTCACGAAGGCTTGCACGGAGTGTAAGAGACGTGCAACACTCCATGCAAGCCTCGCGATCCAGGAACAGCCCTAAACTCCGTGTAAGAGAGCAGCTAAAACGTCTCTTACAAGGACTGGGCGTGGACATGCTAAATACCTCACTTGCATCCGAAAGGTATGCAAATGAGGTATATTAGCGATCCACGAAGCAGAAACCAGTCCGTGTAGGAGACGTTTTAGCTGCAGAAATATACTCAGTTGACAACTGAGTACATTTTTGCAAAATCCACAATGGAGTGATGTCAGCTCCAAAAAAGGTTGCATATGATTCAGGCAGCATGCCAATGGCCAAATATGTGGCCATTGGCAAGATAACCAGATGCAAAAATATTAAAAATATAATTTTTTTTTTCGGCAATCGCCGATGTTTAAACCCAGCGCAGCCCCGCTCAAACGGGCTGTGCTGTATAAAACCATAAAAAAGAAGGTTATAAACCCACAAATGTGGGTTTCATGCAATACATGGAATGACAATGCAGGGACCAGCAGACTAAAACCAACATGGCCACCGTGTAGTGGTTGCAAAGGGGGGAGGCTGAGTCTAAGGCATGTAACTAAGCATTAGTAGGCAATCTCATGTAAATGAGGGTTCGGATACTGAATCTCACAGTCACATACCAAATGAGCACAGACTGAGTAGTGTAAGAGATACAAAAGGGGGAGGAATAGAGTAGGAGATTGGTGACATCACAGGGGGGAATGGTAGAAAGAAATGCAGTTCATTGGAGGCCAATGTAACATGACAGATGACAGGCACACATCATGGAAAGAGGTGTGCCACTAGATAAGTCATGGAAAGTCAAGAAATGGAAGGTGTACACTGTTACCTACACCAAAGTTTCTTGCTGGCCCTGCATGCACACGTGTGCGCACCATGAAGCGCAAGTAGGACAGTGTGCGCGAGTGTAAGGCAGTGTGAGCATGTGGGAGCGTGTTGGGAGATGTTTAACACTGTTTGCGCGGGTGTGCATGCATGTAAGGCAGGCTGAGTATGTTGGAGGCTGTTGGCAGACGTGCAACAGTGTTTGAGCGGGAGTACGCACGTTTAAATCTGAATAAGTATATTCTGAACCGTGTAAGCACGTGTGCGTGCGTGTAAGCCACTGTGAGCGTGTTTCAGCTAGTATGCAAGTTGCTCCCCCATAAGGAAACAGAGAGGAAAAAGGAAGCAACAGAATTAATAGGAAGCTAGCAGAGATAACTGCTGAAGCTAGCAGGTGAAAACAATTAGAAGCAGGCAATTACACAGGCAGAATAGTAGCCCAGCCCAGCACTTAAAACTCTACAAACAGTAGTGCAGGATGTTTCCATTAAGAGACACTGCAAGACAGGAGTAAGCTAATAGAAGTGAAAACTGAAAAAGCTTCACTCAGAGCAGAAATGTTAGGGGCTGCCATAGCTGTCATGATGAGACATAGGCGACTTGCTGAGGGTGGTGACAATGCAGATGGTGCCAGACAACCCACAGTGAGGAGAAGGAGAAGAGTGTACAGGCCCAGGGTCACCTACCACGGGTTACATGAGCTGGAGATAGTAGAGCGCTATAGAGTGGACAGAGAGCTCCTGCAGCAAATTGTTGAGCTGTGCAGTCCACGCCTCACACACAGAACCAACAAAGGGGAACCCATCCCAGTGGAAACCAAGGTATGTGTTGGCCTAAGAATACTAGCAACAGGTACCTTCCAGAGACCAACTGGCGATATGATGGGGATATCACAGGCATCAGCCTCCAGGGTACTACACCAGTTCCTGGATGCAATGTCAGCACGTGTCGGTGATCATGTATATTTCACCAATGCCCGTGAGGTATTGGCCAGCAATATGCGTCTCTTCCAGCAAATAGCGGAATACCCTGAGGTACTGGGTGCAATAGACTGCACGCACATATGCATCAAAGCACCAGCCGGTGAGCGGGGTAGGGCCTACATTAACCACAAGGGCTTCCACTCCATCAACTGCCAGGTCATGTGTGATGCCCAGGGCATAATAATGAATGTGTGTGCTGGCTGCCCTGGGAGTTATCATGATTCCCACATCTGGCATTTGACGCAGCTGTACCAGACATTTGCCATTGGGGACATCCCACACGGACACCTAGTGGGGGATGCAGGATATGCACTGGAGCCATGGCTGATGATACCCATCAGAAACGCACACACACCTGAACAGGAACGCCATAATGAGGCACACGCACAAACACGTAATGTGATAGAGCGTGTGTTTGGGCTGCTCAAGTCACGGTTCCAGTGTCTGGACACATCGGGTGGAGCCTTGCAGTACACACCAAATACATGTACCCAAATTGTCATGGTATGTGCTATGCTACATAATATGATCTTGCGAAAACAGCTGCAGCAGGACCAGCATAGGGGCGGGCCAAACAGCCCCCCACCATTGCCAAGGCCATCACAGGCAGAGCGTGACTCGGAGGAGGAACAACCGGAGCCTGCCCCAGTAGGCAGAAGGAGGCGTGCCCAGTATGCCCTGGCCTTGGCAAAGAGGCAATGCATAGCACATACACTGGCTCAGTAGGAACCCTGGGAATGATACCCCTCTCTGACTCACTCATATAGTAACAGGGATGCCTAACATGATGCAACCTGCTCTCAAACATGTACAGGGAGTGTAGTATGTGCATCTGACAGAGGCAGCCCTGCAGCACCACCTGAGGCATGATTGCCATGTGTTAAGCAATGTAACACTATCTAGTATATGCAAACATGAAGACCCTGCCTAACATCTCACCCTCACCAAGCATGATGCCACACTATGAAGACAAAAAGATCAAGTACAATAATTGGCTGAAGTAATGCAGTCAGTCAAAGGGTAGCCAATGTTTTACAGGATGGGAAGATATGCGGAGTTTGACATGATGCACCACCTGCTGGGGGTGGCATGCACCTAACATGCCATGCCCCATGGATACTGGCAAAGGCTGTCAGTACCCACAGCATGCCCTGAATAGGTAAGTCTCAAAACACAAACCCAACCTCATAGGTTCTACAAGGGATAGGAACCTAGATGTAATACTACCCCATGACAGATGTATAAACAGCAAGATGTGTGCAGTGTAAATGCATACAGTAAGGAGAATGTAGATACCAGTCCTGTAATAGAGAACTGGGCAAGGCTCACATCAGCACCCTAACACTACCAGGTCACACCTCAGACTGTGCTGTATAGCCGCAAAACATGGAACAAGCTACAAAAGGAGGGTGACTAGCAAGAAATTGCAAGGATAACCACACCCCCATGTTGGTACCACAACAAGAAGCAGCATGGAATATCCATGGTCAAATACTAATGGCTAAAACTGCCTCGCAGTATATAGCCTGCTGCAGACCACTGTCCTAATACCAGGAACAGCACCTGACCTATGTCGGAATACATGAATATATCAAGCCCCCCCAAACCACAGTATATTGCTCAACTGAAAATACCCAGACATACACCGGTAGCATTGTACTAGCACCAACACAGTAGGAGAAAATTACCCAGATTCCATAAACCAAAATGCCCAGGTACAATGTACTACTCCCACAAGAGGGGTAAGCATACTGGATGTGATAATCAGCAACATGTGTACTGGATGGCAAGATGAGAAGTGTACCCCTCACTGGTAATACCAGACCATAGAGTAAGCACACTGGATATACACACCCTGACCCCAGTCCCTGGCCAGAATACCACAGTGAAAAACATGTGTAAAGTATAGGTTGCAGCCCTCAAAACTGGTGTTGAATCCACAAAAGGCCCTGTGCAAGTGCAGAATATGGGACACACCACAGAACATGTTATACAGGCATTCCATGAACACAGCCAGGAATGCTTGGAGTATGCAATCACAAATAACAACAACACACGATGCCATGCACGCAGGCATCTGGCATGCTGGCCTCCAGCCATTACCAAACCATGAAAGAGAATGAGGAAGATACCACATGATAGAGCAAACATAAAAAGGGAAGTAATCACTGACCAGTAGTATGGCAACAACATATGTCCACACATACAATCCACTAAGTCCAGCCACAACAAGTATAATCTATGAATCCAGAGGCAATGTGACGCCAGTACCAAGTACACATTCAACCACAACACCCCCCAATAAATACAAACATATGTGATAGATGCATCCATGTATCCAAAGCAGAGGTTGAGCTCCAACAACTCAGTACTGTCAACACTAGTCAGGAGGAGAAGGTAACCACATACACCACAAACCCAGTCCCACATAGACCTACCACAACTGTAAACCAAACACATAAACACAGACAAATATTCCCGGAGACCTTAATTACAAACACACCACACCAACAGACGCCTCCAAAGTAGATCACAAGCAACCACAACCTTCAAACATAGCACATGCAACGAATGGTATGCAAAGCTGGTGTGCCAAACAGTCACAGGCCCGAAGGAGAAACAACATGCCTGATACAGTCGTAATAGGTGTCTGTATAGGCAGACACACAGCTGTCCCACTCACCAGACTGAACCAGGGAAAGGGTAGAGTAAGCTGCTTGTAGGTAGCCACAAAATGCCACTTAACACAAGTACGCAGGTCACCCCAAAGCAAGCAGACATATGATGCACTCAATGTCCATGCTGGTGTGAATTATCTGAGATGTACCTCCCTGGTCAACATCAAATGAGACATGGATGGTCCCTCTGAGTATGTACCCCAGGGCGGGATGACACTGGCTGTGTGCAGCATCCAACCCTCACCAAGAATGATGCCACAGTACAAACACAGAATGCTCATGTTTAACAGCTGGCACAGTTACAGCTGTCAGTCCAAGAGGGTGTAATGTGTGTCTGCTTGAGATGTCAAGCATGACAAGCCATGCTGCTGTTACAGGGATGGCTGTCAGCTGTTACCCGTGTGCGTCTGAATACTGGATAAGGCCTTTGCCGCCTACATAGAGCCGTATGTAGGCAAGGCCAAAAAGACTACCCACCACCCTAGAAAACATAAGTGGTAGGAAACATAAGGGTAATGCTGACCAATGCCAGATGTGTAAACTGCAATATGCATGCCCCTGAGGCACTTCCCATTATGGAGAACATTGATGCCTGTCCAGTGACAGAAGCCTGCTGCAGGCCTAGTGATAGCACACCAGCACTACTAGGTTATACCACATACCATGTGTTATGGCACCAACACCTGCACCAAGACATCAAAGGAGGGGGAGTATCCATATGCAGCACAGACACCCGTATAGCCAGGTAACTGACAATGCACAAAGCAGCGGACACCACCCATGTGCACATAACTGTAGTGAAAACTGCTGTACAGTCTGTAGCATGCGACAGACCACACTCTCACACACAAGAACCCCACCCAGACATCCGAAGACACTGGACAGTATGGATGTCCCACCAAATACCAGACAAGGTACACAAAGTACCACATAGGTGTCAAACCATTATGTATGCAAGGAGTCATCAGGGACCTAGGGACACAGGTCGACATTAATCTGTCATTTCACAGCCACAATGCCAATGTGGCTATGAAGACTGTTGATACTGGACACCGTATCATGAAAGGATTCACATCAACATCAACTGAGGTCACTGTGCCGCTGTACTGTTCCCCTATCAGACCCATAATCTAGTACAATGACTCATATGGGATGTACCATACGTGACACCTGCAGCAGTTCGGAAGACCTCATAGTTACCCCACCAACAGGATAAAGGGTATGAAATATATGTCATATGCTGCCTGGCTGTAGACACCCCAGCTGACTGCAGTCACACACTGCCTACACAGAGGCATTGTATGTCTGTTGTACCAGACCATGTCCAACACAGGAGTAATGGACATGCTACACCACAGGAAATCAATGCCATTGGAGCTGTGAGAGTCAGAGATGTCAACCTCAACACATAATGAAATAAGATGTGCTGGAGGGACAGATACATAACCCATAGGCTCCCCACACCCACAAACAGGATCCCAATCCATGGTAGGCAGAGCCCCTCACTGACACCCCTCAACAGGAATATTGCCAAGTGGATGGATGACCATACATGTATACTGGGGGTCCCCACTGTGTCACGACCAGACAGAGGCACAGTGAAGAACCTCATAAATGGCCATAATTGAACATAGCAAGGGGTGGCGAAAGACACACACACTCTAGCTAGGCTTACTAATGGCCTAGGGTGTCTAGCCTACTATGAACCCATGAACCTATGAAGATACAACACGTACAGGACACTAAGGATAATCACAAGGCTTACCCAACTGATGGTAGGAACCATGTTGGGCATCCACAGATATGCTCCGAATCACACAGATATTACAAACAACATACCAAACACACACACATATTGCTAACATACAACCTGTCAAGTGCAGTGCAAACACCCCCCGAGTACAAAATACCTATCCCAGCAGATGGTCCCCTGACATTGCAGATGCTGAGGTAACAGCCATCATCTGCAAAGCAGAACACACAGCAGCAAAGGTATGTGATGGTGTCCTGTGCTGAGGCCAACATGGACCCCAAGAGTAATGGAATGCAAAATCACACTACTGGCCAATGTCAGCCTTACCACAGGATATGTACCCAAAGAGCAGTGTACAACAACAGTGGTCCATCACAACAAAGGTGTTGCCTGAATGGATACTCCAAACTACCACCCCAGGATCCTGACAAGCTTGTTCTGCACAGCTATGGAAAGGATCAGCATGTACCGCAGACAGAAGGCTAATGTGGACCTACTGATACTGGACCCTACACACTGTGGTTGTTGTAACTGCAGAACCGGCCCCTAAACATGTCTGACCCATTTGAAGCAGTCATTAAGGTCATTGATGAGGGCTATGTGGTCCACACAGCGTAGCTGGACCGTGCACATGCTTCTAGACAATACCGTACATGTTCAGTATGGATATGTTCACCAGCTTAAATATACACCCCTATGTCAGTAGAGGGGTTGCAAAGCAGACCAAGGACAGAAATGACATGGTCAAACATGCCGCATCCATGTCAGACTACAAAGCGGATATGAGTGGCATCCCACAAGTCCTGGTGTTGTCCCCACCACCCCCATTCTGTATACATGTCCCATAGGTGTAGGCCAACATGGAAGGACTGTGACTGAGCATGTATGCAGAGGAGTACAAACAGCCCACCATATCCGACCCCCAGCTGACACAAGCAACCCACAAAAGGGCCACCTACAAACAGACAACTGTAGCCATAGCCATGTCAGCAAGCTAATTGCAGAACTGTGTATAGACAACCACCGTGGATATACAGTAAGTGCCCACAATTTACCACACAGGTGTTAACCCATGAGGCACCTAACATGCAATGTGAGACCTGGGTGCAAAAGGTGATAAATAACCTGCACTGGACAAACATGTGTCTGTAGTGTTCGCAAAAACATGTACCATATACCCACCCAAACATGAAGGCTGGCAGATGTAGATAAGGGGAACTCACTCTGGCTCTGCAGCCATCCTCCATCAGCATCACAACTGACTACAATAGCCCCTGTGGGATATACCACAGCAGACACCTCCAACAACTGTAAAGTCCACAACAGTACCCCACCCAGGGTAGCAAAGAGCCTGAACAGATGCCATGTGTTGCCTGAGTAAACAAACTGCAGCCCCACACACCGCCATCCTTCACAGCTACAGGAAAGCTGTGCCTGATGTACGAAGCCATGTCCAACCTGGAATGAATTAACATGTTGCACCTTGTACAATCTGAATGGCAGTGAGCTATGCACATGAGAGACCTGAACCCCAGCACTGACATACAAAGGACAAGCTCTACAGAATGATCCATAACACAGAAGGCATCCCCACACTTCAGTAAACTCCTGGTACAGGTCAGCCAGAGTGCCACATATCAACACCCCTCAAGAGGCATCCTGATGAGTGTATGGGAGATGGTAGGCTACCCTGGGTATCACTGTTATGTCAGAGGTAGACAGAGGCACAGTATACCAACCATGACATATGTAATGGCAAACTCCAGTTACAATGTGTGTCAAAGGACAAAAACAGCCTGTGACTACCATCAGAAATGGCCTACAGAACATCGCTAGTGTTTGCCAATGTCCACCCATGTCGTGGAATACACTAGCAATGTTGGACGAGCCTGGTGTAGGTAGTCCATATCTGAACATATTGCAACATGGTCATATGCGCACAACTGGCCCCTACACAGTCTGTTGTGCTCACTATGAAGATGTCAAGCAGTGATAGGACTAAAGCCCAGGATACTGTCAACTACAGTGAAAGTACCGAACCAGTACACTATACGGTACTACAGTGTTAGGTCATTATGAAAGTATGTTGAGAACTGTCTGCAAAGTATCCCATGCAATTCCTGCAGGCACAGTATAATCCCTGTTGTGGCAGACACGAAGCAGTTGGCCAGTTAGTACACAACATGACACCCAGCACACAATCATAAACGTGCGATAATGTCGAAGGTCACACACACCCAAATATGTGTTGGACTTCAGAGTGCAACATATGGAAATCTCACACTGGGCATGCTCGCACACTTTGATAAATGAGGCATATGTCAGACAACATGCCATGGAAAGGCTGAACTGGGCATGCTCACACACTTAGGCCATATCTCCGTGTAGCAGTTGGCAACACATATCTGGTATTTGTACGTGTCAGTCCAGGAACCAACCACAACACAGCAATCAGCCCAGTGCACACAGTAAATGACCACAGAGACATAAGTGATATAGTGGATCGCCGTCATATGCAAACATCTGCCAAAGATACACAAGTTGGTCATAGGAACAGGGAATGCTATGGCAATAAAGACCTGCAAACAGTAGAACAGCACAACAAATATTGTGCATCCGACAATTGAACATATGGGTGTAGAGGTCAATACTAGGCTTCTTGCCCCAGGGAATGACAGCTCAGCCAGAGTGTGCTTGGGATCTGCATCCCCAGGATAATAGGCTACCGTGCCACTGTAAAGTAGGTCACAGAAAGCAACATGTGAGGCTAGTGAGCTGTGCCTCTGTCAAGCAGAGGCACCGTGGAGGTCTCAGAGATTGAATGTGCTAAGCCACAGCCATGTTGTCGGTGTGATCTGTGAGAGGGTTGCTGAGGATCTCTGACAGTAGGTGTCCATCAATAACAGACTGAGGGGAGCCCTATCTGCATTCTCTGGATGATTCCACTGTCAACACTGTGTTGTAATGAGTATGTGTGAATGAAGTGCTGTGCTGAAACCATCCACAGATGTCCTCCCTCTGTGTGCTACAGCTCTGCAATGTATTAGGTCACTCAGTCGGTTGAACGGCGCATATATGGCCGGTGTACAGCTGGCAGGTATCTTGTTGTGGAGTAGTCATGGGTATATGTGGGATAGCATGACCAATGCAAACTGTACACATGCTCATAGGATGCAAGTGTCAAGGATTATGCTGAGTGGCCAGTATAGTCCTCCAGCATGGGTCCTCTGAAGTCATCCACCCCAGTCTACACAAGTGTAGAGTCTGCTTGTGCTAAACACAGTTTGTGTGCAGTGACAACCTTGCCTGGGAGTGGAGATGAGATATGGATGTCCAGGGAAAGGTGGTCATGGTCAGATATCAACAATGGTGGTCTACCTCTGGTGTGGAACAGTGAGTACCCACGTTGCAGATGGACAGGTGCAATATGTATTCACCCATGTGGCTGTGGTGTGTGGTTCTGCCATAGCACATGGACCCACAAATTGTAGTGGCTGTAGGGTAAAGTGGAAGAGGTCTGAGTAGTTCCCACACACAATATGCCTGTACCTGATGTTAACAACTGGAATGGTGTATGTGAATACCTGCATATCCTGGCACTGTTCCCAGGGAAGCTAAGTGTGTGTCCTGGATGTGGGTGTGGTGTTCTGGACTGGTTGTGTTGTGTGTTACAGGTCCTGTGGTCCCAAAGCATGGTATAGAACATAACCTGCCAGTGCGATGTGCATATCTGACCCTGACTTAGGTGGCTGCAAATGCATATATATGCTATCCCCCACCTGACAGATAGTACTACATCTACATACCTCTGTGGAAATAAAGATGTCAGCACCCTAGAAATACTACAGGTGCAGAACAAATGCCCAGTAATTCGGATAGTGCACTCTGCTAATGCGTCTCCCTCAAATATCATAATATAGTTAGATAGGGGTTTGAATCCTGCAAATGCTCATTGAGTGGTGTTTGTGTGTATGAGAGGGAAATGTCCCTTTTGGCAACTGGGAAAACACACTACAGGATACACATTCCCCTTACTAAACACTGATGATGTCAGCACCCTATAAGTACAGCAGGAGAAGAGAAGTCTTCTAGTAATCCGAATAGCGCGCTCTGCTAATGCATCCGTCTCGAGTGTTATAACATCGTTAGGTAGAGGTTTGAATCCGGCAAGTGTGTGTTTCGAGGGAGGGGTTACTGTGTGTGTGTAACTGATGATGTCAGCACCCTATAAGTACAGCAGGAGAAGAGAAGTCTTCTAGTAATCCGAATAGCGCGCTCTGCTAATGCATCCGTCTCGAGTGTTATAACATCGTTAGGTAGAGGTTTGAATCCGGCAAGTGTGTGTTTCGAGGGAGGGGTTACTGTGTGTGTGTAAATATGTGTGAGAAAAATGTCTCTTTTGGCAACTGGGAGAACACACTACAGGATGCACACTCCCCTTTCTAAACACAGATTATGTCAGCACCCTATAAGTACAGCAGTAGAAAGGGAGCCTTCCAGTAATGCGAATAGCGCGCTCTGCTAATGCGTCTGTCTCGAGTGTCATAACATATTTAGGTAGCGGTTTGAATCCTGCAAAGGGCAAGTGTGTGTGATTGGATGGGGGAGTTACTGTGTGTGTGCAAATATGTGTGAGGGAAATGTCCCTTTTGGCAACTGGGAGAACACACTACAGGATGCACACTTCTCTTTCTAAACACAGATGATGTCAGCACCCTATAAGTACAGCAGGAGACAAGAAGCCTCTCAGTAATGTGAATAGCGCACTCTGCTAATGCGTTTCTCCTGAGTATTGTAATGTAGTTTGGTAGGAGTTAGAAACCTGTAAATGACATGTGTATGTGTTTGGATGTGGGGAGTTCGTGTGTGTGTGCATTTCCATATGAAAAACATGTTAGTTTTGGCAATCAGGAGATCACACTACCTGATGCATATTACCCTTTCAAAATACTGATGTTGTCAGCACCCTATAAGTATAGCCAGAGAAAAGGAACTATCTAGTAAACCGAATAGTGCTCTTTGCTAATGCGTCTCTCTCACGTGTCATGACTTAGTTAGGTAGGGGAATGAATCCTGCAAATGGCAAGTGTGCATGTGTGTGGGGGTAGTAGGGTGTGTGTAAATGCAAGTGTGAGCGCACAGATCCATTTGGCAAATACTACAATACATCAGATGCTGCATACTCCCCCAGTAAACACAGGGGATGTCACCACACTATCAGCACAGCCAAACAGGGCTAGTTGGCTAGTAATGCCAATAGTGTGCTCTGCTATTGTGTCTGTTATCATTGTCAGAGTACAGATAGGTATGTTTTGGTAACCCACAACTGTCACGTGTGGTTGTGTCACACAGTATGACCTTGTGTGGGTGTTTGTACATAACAATGCATGCCATTGCCTAAACCAGCAATGGCATTGCACACATGATGTATGTGTGTGACACATACACATAAATACCTGTGACCTGCAGTAGTTACCATGTCTGACACATGCTTCGTGTGGATAAATGGTATTTACAATGTATACCAATATGACTGTGTCTTATTGTGCAGGGTCCGCACGTGGTATGTCCCTATACAGTGTGGGTGTCTATGGTGAAAGACCTACAGCAGAGGATACACATCTGGTCTGGGCCATATAGTGTACATGTAGTCGATGTACAGGTGCTGCATGTTCCCACCTGTTGTGGTAGTGGTAACATGTCATTCCACTGCAATTCGGTGACCACATTCTGTGAACTCTTCAACTAGTGTGTTGTAGCTACAGTAATGCTCACACACAATGTTTGGCTGGATGCAGTACGGCCTTATAAACACAGTTCTTGAGACTGTCATATTGCCGGTGTTGTTATGGAGGATAGGTGGTTTTCCTGTGTATGTGAGGGTTGTGTGTGCCAAGCTATGAACCAGATGGCAGTCCGACACACTGTCAGCTGCACATGAGTAGGCCCTGATGGTTTGTGCTGTGCCAACAACCTGGAGGTGTGTGTATCTGTGTTACCTTGGGATACCACCCCCCTATCCATGTGTGTTACATGTGTAGGGGACGACAGGCATGGTATGGGGCATAACCTGTCAGTGATGGGTAACACCTGTGAGCCATGAATCATGAATCTGGTACTGCACAGACATTGCAGTTCACCGTGCTGAGGGTAGTGTCTGGTGCATGCATCTTCCAGTGTACACTGCTGTTGTTGTGTAGCAGCACTGTTAGTGTCCTAACCTGTGTGATACCCACGGAGGTCGCTATGTAAACCATGTCCTGCAGCATAAGGCAGTATGTGTGTACCAAGGAGCTTTGCCATTATACATCGGGCCATGGGTGTCATGTGCAAGATGACCCATGCACATCATTGTGGCTTCCCTAGCATGTAAGCACACATTGACAGCCAGTGGATACCCTATGAATGACAGTGGAGACTGAGCATAATGTAGACATACAACACCCTTCCCACATATAGTGGTAGAATACCTGGTGAGGGTATGTTGGCAACCAACATCAGGCTCATACTGGCCTGTGCCACATGCTGAGCGATCCATTCTATGTTCCCTATCATGTAGTCCAGGGAGGTATGTCTCAGGCAGCCACACTGGCATGGTCAATGAGTGAGTCATATCTGTCCATGCCTCTGACTGACCTGTATGCATGTGTGCTGTGGTGGACCATAGTGCCCCTGAGTCATATCACTGTGACCTTCACCAGATACAGCCTGTTGAGCGGGACCCCAGTGCAGCACACAAGACAGGTACCTGACACATCTGTAGGAGGTGTGTTGTATAACCCTACAGGCTGTGAGTGTGTGGCACAGGGGATGTGCATGCCATGTGTGGCATGTGCTCTGTTCCGACAGAACATATGCCTGTGTGCCAGCTGCGGAGGTGTGTGATGCCCAGGCAGGCTGCTATTCTGAGTCCCCACGTATGCCCCAGTGTGTTCAGCATGCTGTCAATGTGTGTCAATGTCTGACTGGTATTGTCGTTACTGTAATATATTGTATTGATTTATTTAGTTATCCTACATTTGTTGACTGGGATAGCCCAACTGGATGCATGTCCAGTTCCAGGGGAGGCCCGTGGAGACAAGCTATGAGGGTAGCAGATACAGCATTACATAATACTAGCATTACATATTACAAACAGATTATTTACAGAGATTACATAAGTAAGCAAGTCAAACATGTTCCACAGGTTAATGTTAGACCTGAGCACAAGTCAGGATGAAATTGAAATTACACAGTAAAGTGGTTCACAGATTTTACACATTCGAGTTAGCCAGGCTTGATACATTGACATAGCCAGTTAAGTGATGAATGTTGTTTGAGTCTACTGTTGAATTGACCTAAGGTGGACAGTAGAGTAATATCAGCTGGAAGTGAGTTCCAGGATCTACTTACAGGGTTTGCAAAGAGAGAATCTCCGGCTGTGTTATTAAACTTGCTAGTCTGAAGTAGTACTTTTTTAGAGGATCGAAGCGGTCTATGATTGTTAGAGGGGGTGATAATATTTGAAGTGCAGGAGCATTGTCTGGGTTATAGAGGATTTTTTAGGCCATAATCAGTTGGTTATACTGTATTAGGCTGGGTATTGCAAGCCAACCAAGCTGATTTAGATTGATGCAATGATGTGTCCTAAAAGGCAGCCCAGAGGCAAACCTGGCAATGTGGTTGTAGCAAATTGAGTGTTTGTTAAGGACAGTCTTGTTCATATTCGAGAGTAGAGGGGATGCATACAGAAGGGTTGAAACAAGGTGTGAGCGAGCTATGGCACCTTTAGCTGGAGGGGCTAGGAAGGCTTTAATTCTGTAAAGTGACCCTAGTTTTCTATTGATGGTTTTGATAATCTGGTTAACATGTATGTCACATTTGTGATTATTGTCTATGATGACACCTAATAGTTTCGGAGATGGGTCAGGGGAGATTATTGTGCCATCAGTTGATGTTATGGTAACAGTGAAATTGGTAGACCTACATGTTGGTGAAATAACAGCAGTTTAGTTTGATTGGGATTTAGGATCAGACAATGTTCAGAAAGCCAGTTTGCTATTGTATTAAAGGTGGTCTGGGTAGCTGACCATAACTCTACTGGAGATGTGGCTGAGCAGATCAGAGTAGAGTATTCAGCATATTGGATACAGCTGACTTTTGGGATGACAGTATAAAGGTCATTAATGAAGATGGAGAACAGCAAGGGCCCTAGTACAGAGCCTTGTGGTACTCTGAGGGTGTTAGGTAGAAGGTCAGAGAGTTTGTTCTGCCAGAGGCCAGCCTGCTGTTGACCATGCAGGTAGGATTGAAACCATTGGAAGGCTCCAGTATCTAGACAGTCTTTGCAGGGTGTGGAGTACAAGTTGGTGATCAACCATATCGTATGCCTTTGAAATATCCAAAAAGAGGGCTGTGGATATATAATTATTGTTGCAAGTATGGCTTATGGTGTTAGTAAAGTCTAGGAGGCCTGACGTAGTGCTGTGATGAGGACGTAAGCCATGCTGAGTGTCTGCCATAATGCGAGTTTGGATTAGGTGGTGCATGACTTGTCTATGATGAAGGTTTCCATAATCTTTGCAAGTGGAGAGAGTATAGCTATTGGCCTATAATTGGAGACTTCAGTAGAGCTGCCTCCTTTGTGAAGTGGGATTACATATGACATTTTCCAGATGGTGGGAAAGTTAGATTCTAACATGGTTCCTTTCATTACCTTTGAGATGGGGTAAGCAATAGCATCATCTGGTTTTGATAGGTACTCGGCAGTGAGTTGATCCGTAGAAAGTGTAGTGGGTTTCACTGTTACAATCAAGGTACGGAGAAGTGAAGTGGCGACTGGTTGGCAGCTGGATGCAAGTAGTTTTCTAGGGGTGCTACTTTCAGGACCAGGGGAGCTAGGAGGTAGATGGCTAGCTAGGGCCTGAAATGTCCCAGTAAAGAACTGGTCAAAACTATCAGGAACATCTTCAAGAGTATTATCAATAGTAGCAGCAGGGATTGGGGTTGACGTTTGTCTAGGACGTAGTATATATGACATGCCACCTGACAGGATATGGCATTACTGGGTTCAGAGAGACCAGTCCCCAGATTGGCTGTGTGGTGGCATCCCACACATGTGTTATACGTTCCTGGCCAAGGGTGATGGCTGACTGCATACATGTGGCAGCTGTGACAATGACACATGACTCACATAAACCACAACTGGACCATAGAGGCGATTCACAGGTTACCTTTGCACATGCTACCCTAGTAGTGTGATTGCCATGGTGAGTACCAACACATAGGGCCAATGGGGAACAACATACTGAAGGTGTGTATGTGTGGGTGTACCGCTACTGTTTCATAGCACTCACATATATGACTGCACACGTGGGTAAATGGCAGGTAAGACGTGTGCAATGTGTCACATTCAACGTGCATGCGTACAGGACAGACAGTGATGTTCTGTCATGTGTAAAGTTGATATACGTATCGTACGCTATGCAGATGTCACTAGAAGTCTACAAAAACACTGTAACTCTGCATTGCAGGTGTAGGCAGTGTTCCAGGGGACCCCAAGTGAACATGCATGCAAACAAAGCTACAGTAAACAGGGCTGGAAGTAGTGCATTATACAACAAAGAAGGGGTAACAATAACAGTAAGTAACAATGCAAATTTGTAGGCACTATCAACATGTACCCAGGAATACGCAGCGCAGATGCCCATGGTAGAACCGATATTATGTCATACTTATTTGTGATTTGGATTACATTGGTACTGCACACATATATACATGCGCGAACATCCACATGGCATAGTTGTTCTGGGCAACTTGACACCATTACTGTATATGTCCACCATTGCATATCACTACTTGTGTTAGTTTTCCCCCTGTGCTACCCATGTATGTGGCTATCTGTTGATAACCTTACCACCGGCATGCAATTATGTGCAGCTGTTATACTTTGGTATGTACTATGGGTGCAGCTAACAATTCAGGACATTCATACAGTTACTGCAACAGGCATGCTGGGACAAACACACAGTCATAGCAGCACACTGTACTGTTACCAACATGATACTACTAATACACTTCTATGTAGTCACCCTGTGCATCAGCAACATGTTTACCTGTTCCCGCAATGATGTTGGAGATTGCAGGAGGTGGCACAGTGTCATCATATGCACAGGGTGTGGATTAGGTATGCCCGAGTCAGCCACTGATACCACCAATTGACATGTGTGTTGGTGAGGGGCAGCAGTACAGGGTGGGGCAGTGTTGGTGCAGTGTGTGCGTGTATGTGGTTGCCCTAGGTGTTAACATTTTGCATGTGTGTATGCACGCACACAGTTCCACCTCATGGCTGCCATATACAGGGGTTTGTGGACAGCCACAGACTGCACCTGGCAGGCCATTCAGATCAGTGTCTGTGTGCACGGACACGGTACCTGTGCCTGGCAGGGGTGCTACGGACTATATCCAGTACAAAGCCAGACTGGGTACTGTCATCAGAAGTGGGAGTGTGTTGACTGGACACAAGTCCCTGTTGGGACTGTCCAGAGCCATGTGTATGTGGTCTACTGGGGCGTTCCGATGACAGCACAGACCCAGCATTGATGGGGCTGCTGCTGGCACTATGGGAGCATGCGCGAGCCTGTTGTCGTCCGCGCTGACTGCCAGCTGCTGCTGCTGCTGCTGGCATATGGCCACGTCGACGCCGCAAATGCCCAACATTGCCCTGGCTCATGGACATCTGGTTGTGGAACTAAATCCAAATGATGCCCCAATCCAGGGCTGACAAGAAGTAACCACACCAAACAATACAGACCACTGCTTGAACGAATCCACAGGAGGCAGGCAGTTGTAGAAACACTTCTTTAATATGAACAGACTAAGCGCTTTCACCAAACACACTTTGGCATCTTCAGAGACAGTTGTGGAACTGCTGTAATATGTCCCCACAACGTCTGTCTATGACATCGGTGAAGTTACGGATAACATCCGCAATGTCACGCATACTGTCTGTCATGGCTGTGCAACATGCTCTCAGCTCCCTCAGACCCTGTATGGTGTACCTTTCCATACGTGACTGTGCCTACATGACAGTCCGAAACATAGCTGAGGTTGAGAGACCTCTTTGGGCACATCGGCCAGAGGCAGTTCGCCCATGGATGCTCCCACGAGAACCCATGGGCAACTGTCTGTGTGGTACCATTGGAGGACCCTGCCCATGGCTGCTGTGTGGGGACGCATGTGCCACAGGTACCACATTACCCTGGTCTATGCCCACTGTATCCTGTCCATCACCTAGGGACAATGGTGACAAAGGATGTACAGGCAGGAAGACTGTGCACAATGATGGGGTAGACAGCTGTGTACTGTCAATTGGCTGACCAATGGCAGACCCTGACACACCTTCCTATACCATTACACAAATATCATAATTACCAGTAGCCGTGGCACAGGATTCAGGTTCCCTGCTGCAGGTCACCAGAGCAGTCCCAGAACCTGTGGGATGAAGACAGGAAACACAGTTTACAGTCTCCAGACATTGTTACCAGTGATGCACTTATACACACATGCACACATGCACACATGGACACATGCACACAGGCACACATGCACACATGCACACATGCACACAGGCACACATGCACACATGCACACATGCAGAGATGCACACGTGGAAACATGCACATGTGGACACATGCACACATGCACACATGCACACGTGCACACGTGGACACATGCACACATGGACACATACACACATGCACATGTGGTCACATGAACACATGGGCACATGCACACATGCACACGTGGCCACGTGTACACATGCACACATGCACATGTGGACACAGGCACACATGCACACATGCACATGTGGACACAGGCACACATGCACAGATGCACACGTGGACACAGGCACACCTGCACACATGCACACATGGGCACAGGCACACCTGCACACATGCACACATGCACACCCCGCAGTATACACACAGAGCACTACTGAGTTACACTACTGTTACTAGCATTATCAGGACTATTATAGGTTATGTTAAACACACTCACCAGCATGGATGGCCTGTCTTGCTGTAACCCTGGAGGGACATGCAGAAATGATGAGATTAATGTCAGTGGGCACAACTGTGCCATTGATATTGCATATGATACAGTGTACAGAACAGTCAGGTGTACATATGGCATATTACCTGCATGCTCCATGTCGTGCTGCTGTGTGGCACCAGCCTCCATCATAATGCAGGTGTACTGCTGTTTTTGTTCCAGGGCTGGAGCCACAACACTTAGGAGTAGCCCCTCCAGTCTGGTGAGGGGGGATGTGTGGCCACCCCACCTCCTGTGGCGACCTGTGGCCTGTGGATATCTGATGTACGCTGCCGGACACTTTGGATTAAATCACTGCAGTGATGTCGTACGTGCTCATATGTCCTGTTATGCGTGCCAATATCATTTACGTTACGGACAAGGTCTTGCCCCAGTGCGGCCCTCTCCTGCTGATTCTGACTGGTGCGGGAAAACAGGATGTCATACTCCCGCACCAGGCTCTGGTGGATCTCCTCATCTTCCGCAACAGAGTAGGTGGGGTTATGCTGTCGCGCCATCTCTCTGGAAGAGAACACAGACAGGATATCAGCAGACCATGTCAGCAATATATGGCACACATACTATACATGATACTCATGTGTAGTGATATACTACTACTCCCATATGTTGCATGTGTGTGTGTGTCGTGATGGATACACAGGTACATGGCCAGATATCAGTGCTCAGCCAACACCTGTGCAACAATACCTGCCACATTCCACACAACATAGTAGCATGCCCCATCGGTCAGCACACACTGACAGGTGCAATGCACCCCTCACTCTGGGGGTTCATCCCAAGGTACTGTATGTTGGACACCGTCCACTACTGTGATGTGGACAGACGTTACTCGGCCTGGATATACATATCCCACCACCACCACCAGCACAGTAGACTACATTGATATGCATGTGATTAGACAGTTATTCACTTGCTGGGACTGAGATGGTATCCATGCAGCACACTGGGCCAGTGGAAGCCACAAGCCACACTGCTGACCCCTTTGCAAATGCTTACCACGGACATGCCACGGATTGCATGGAACTTGCACACACATGTCTAACCCAGACCCTATGCACAAAGGTTAGGCATCCTGTCTGGTGGACCCCAGACAGAGGCAGATTGTATAACAATAGCAGGAGGCTACTGCAGGACAGAGCACATTCACATTAAGGGAAGGCATCTGTGGTCAGCACTGGTACTACGCTACGGTCCGTCATAACAACGGCCACGGCCTACTCTGGGAGGGAAATGGACACAAACACTATGGATCACCACAAGGCCTTCTTCAGTTATGTTACACATATGGACCACATGCCTCAGATATGCTCTGTGTTAATCCACACCTACTTAACATTCACCAAACACACGGATATTGGCAACAATCTTGCAGACATGTTCGGTGCACGTATCCCCCCTCCTTCTCCCCCACCTTTAAAATATTTATCCCAGCTGGATGTAACCTCCCTATCATCTCACATGTCCAGGTGAGGGCCGCCCTCAGCAGAGGAGAACACACAGCATCACTGTGACCTCGTGGTACCCCTGGACTCCGAGAGGACATACAACCACATATAACACTGATAATTTATCTTGGCCGTACTACAGGATATGTACCTGGACAGTGGCATACAGCAACAGTGGTCCCACACCACTAAGGGGGCACCTCGACTGACCCTGGGAATTACCACATCATATGCATAACGAGCCTGGTCTGCTAAGCTATAGAATTATGCAGTATGGGATGCATATGCAGTGACATCGGGTACCTGCAAACACTTGTTCCCAGCCAGTGTGCCTTTGGGATGGGCTGATCTTGACTTTTGAACCTGGCTGACCTTTCAAAGCAGTCGCTACAGCCATTGCTGGGCCAATGCACAGACAAATGCTGCCAGGATCATGGCCTAAGACTGATTGACATGTGATGTATGGTCATCCCCTTTTGGTGGAACTACGTACACACAACATATCACATGGACATACCTATGGATACAGACCAATGACACATTTGGAGGGTTCACAGTATGCACACTATTAACCTGCTACTTTGCATTACCTCTGTTTGTTGCAGCTGGTTGCATTACCACAGCTTCTGCTTGCTGCTGCTACTGTCAGTGCTGACAGCTTCAGGTGACAGAGTCACAGTGTCTGATTTTTTATTTATTTTTTTGCTCTCTCTCTCTCTCTCTCTCTCTCTCTCTCTCTCGCTCTCCCTCTGTCTGCTTACAGACAATGCAATGAATGTATTGCATGTGGGGAGTGTTAGCACTGGATGCTTTTGTAGATATCTGCATAGGTCCATGTGATGGCCTCTGCACCAATTGTAAGCCAGCATTTGCTAATTGCATACAGCCAGTTGTGTACTGATTGCAGTTTTCACTGTGATTTCAGGTCAGTTCTATAAAAGGGTATGTGGGATAGGCATTGCCCTTTCAGATTGTGAGGACGGGGACCATGCTGGTATGCTGTGGACAGTGTTCTGTGAGTGTAAAGGTTAGTATCTCTCTCATGATTCAGGCTGTGTTGTATATTCACAATTCTCCATTCCTCTCTCATGTTCCCTGTAGCAAGTGTTTATGCACATTGACTCCTACAACTATATATATATATATCTATATATATATATATATATATATATATATATATATATATATATATGTATGTGTGTGTGTACATATGCATGCATATATCTATGTACTTTAACTGACCTTATTGTCTACAAGCTGCCAACTAGCATGGCTGTTTCTGTTCACACACTACTATTATGGAAATCCAGTAGTTTTGACAGTAATTTTAAATGACATGCTTTGTGTACTACACATCCTATATTCCCTTTACATTCATCCCTACTATTACATGTTATATTTATTTTAGCACAATGTTTTTGTATAAGAGTCATGGCTTAGTGGTAGGTCGTACAGACTATTGTTTCCAAGGCCCTGGGTTCAGGACTGACAGTGGGATTTTATTTTGCTTTTGAACTGAGTACAGGACCTGTCAATCAAAGTGACTAAGGCACTTTTAAGCAGTTGTAACCAGGTTAGCGCTGGTTTGCGCAGAGCTCACGCATGCGCACTGGTGTTTAGTTCCGCACACACAAGCGCACACCCGCTTACAACCGCTTAACGGTGCTTACTCTGGCGCACACCCGCGCTGTTTTCTTTGAAAGAAAAGAAAATGGGGAGACAGGAAAGTGGTGAAAAAGGGGACACAAAGAGGGTAAGACAGTAGGGAAACAAGCTTGGGATGTGCAGGAGGGATGTAGGTAAGGCCCATAGCTGCCCCTTTCTTCATTAGCAACAGCTGTACATATGTATGTAATTTGGTGTGACATTTGAAACCTTCCACCCCTGAGAGAGGTTTCAGGACAACAATAATACTTGTTGTACAGCCAATTGTAATTGGTAGGTTCCATGTCCAGCATACATGTGTGCGGAATGGGCAGCTATGTATGGGGCGTAATTATTTTGTGGGTACAGAGTGCCCTGTTTTTTTTTTTTATTTTTTTCAGGTGAGAGTGGTATGTCAGGTGAAGGAAGTCGGTACAGCTGGGGAGGTAGGTTGGGTAGGTAAACAGACAAGACAAACAAGACGCATTCAGGGGCAGTGTATGACATGTGTGGGGGGGTTACACAATTGACGGGGATGGAGGTTTGGATATCCAGAGCCCATGAGCCCACAGATGGCAACAGTGGAACTGATATCCCCACCCATGGGCAGTTGCCACTGTTCCTTCGCTGACCAGGATGGGGCTGTGCTTGGGGCTGTGTAGGCGAGGCAACAGGCATGGCCGTTAGTTGCGCCACCCTTGCCTCGAGCTGGCATAGGGGCTCGAGAACAGAGTCCCGAATCTCCCTACGCACCACAGTCCGGACGGTATGGAGGGTGAGTGGTGGTTCTCCTCCGGCCACACTTGCAGAGGGGGGGCGAGCCCCATCTCCTGCAGCGCTTCCACCCGCAGGTGGCACAGGGCCACCGGAGGAGGGTCCGGACTCGGCACTAGTTCCAGGTGCACTCGCCAGCTGAGGTGGGAGAGGTGGGTCCGCTGGAACCCGCCTTCCCTGTCGTCCTATGTTTTGCATTATGTCATGACAGTTTGGGTTAGTGACATATAATACCATTCACAATTAGTTGTAACAGCATGCATTAGTATTCCCATTAACCAAACACCCAGATATTCACACCATTGAACAGCGGGCATAACACATGCATAATTTGAACAGAAATACACAGTCCAACAACATGCAGGGTTAATTGATGGCAACAGGCCATCAGGTGTGGATGTATGAACAGGGCAGATGCATCAACGGACATGTAGATATATATGACCCAACAGGACAAACGTCCAGTTGTGTTAATTGTGATTGCACATACCATTTTCACGTGGAATGGGTTATATGTGGTTATAGGGTGGAGTAAAGAAAGTAATATTAACACCTTCGAATAACAATACATATGCTGTACATTTCTAATAGCTACAGTTATATACACACTACTGTTCTAACTACAGTTTCCTATATGATAACTATTTCAACTTGGTGATAGGACTGTTACTGCAACATCAATATACATTTTAGTGTTCTTCATACACATTCATATCTAGCTTTGTTCAGCTACATCATCTTGCTACATTTGCTTTATATAGCTGTAGACAAGTGTGGATGTTTTGTATATCAGACAATCATCCTATCTGCATATTTCACTCTGAGAGCAACATATCCAGATTTTGGGATACACATTCCACATGCAGCAACACTTTGAACAGATTTCGCGGTTTGGTTTTGAATCTCACATGCATTTCATTCTGTCTTGACTGAAGTATACTTTATTCAGGGGTTATTACTACTGTATTGCTGGATTCATGACACTTTCTCACACTCTCTCACTTGCTTTCATTTTACTATTCAGGATGGTACTTACTTCTAGGCTTTATTGACATGTTTTACCTGTAGTTATTACAATCCTTTCCAGCAGTCTCACTTCTGTCATGTTTCAGTATTTCCACAGGGATATATTTCACACATGTGATTTCATCATCTTCTGCAGCTATACTTCTCAGCATGCTGCAGTCTGTGTTCTATTTTCTTACAAGTAGGGCATTTTTATTTCAGAATATATATGTCAGACAGTTTCATTTTTCAGTTTAACTTACGGGCTGAAACACACTTTTGTAATCAAGCAAGACTTGCAGACACTTTCACACTGTTATTTGCAGATTTTATTCCTTACTGACTACACTGCACTCTTTTGCTGACTGTCATACTTTTATATTTCTTTACGGTTACTGGTAGTGGATTACTGACCTGCCTGGTGGCGCAACCGCACCAGCCTATCGCCATAGGCTCTGTAGTTCGCAGAACGGACACCTGCAGCTGTAATATAAATGAAGTAATATTGGAATACACATCTCCATAATATCAGCTAGTTTAATTTCTTACATACATAATTAAATGTTACTTACTCAGTAGTGGGGTGTTTGGTGTTTGCCGGGCCTCCTGGATCCAAAGGTTCAGTTGGCCTGCTTGCATCTCTTCAAGTCTGCATGGTGGTGACGGACCTGCTCACCAGTCCTTGGAATCCCTGTGGCACTGGTGAGATCATGAGCCAACCGGTCCCACGCCTCGGCCTTGTATGCTCCCCAGAGGACCTGGCCCTGCATGAGTTGGGCCTCATGATTATGGACTAGGAGCCAGACCATGTACCTGGACTCCTCAACACCCCACCTCTGTGCTTGGAAGCAACTACCCTCTCCTACACCTGTCATTCTGCCTGCAGGTCAGTTCTACAATCGTTTATGTTGTGTATTCCCGCCTATGGGGCTTATCTAGTCCATTTTTCCCGCACATATCTGTGATTGGCCATTTTGGAATTGTATCAACTTCAGTAAACCTGGCTTCTCAACGTTGCCTTTCGGTTAGCTTGTTTGCGTGGTGCGCGGCTCCGCACAAATGGGGTACGCTGGTTTAAGCCTCTTTTGGCTATCGGCACGCATATTACGCTCAGCTCAGTTAGGGGCACATAGATTTAGCATGTTAGACCACTACTCAGCTATGGGCACTCATTTTGCAACAGTTAAACCACTGCTCACCTACGGGCAGATGCACTCACCCTGTTAAACTGTAGCTCAGCTATAGGCACATCTGGCATTTTTTATTCTTTTGTTACCTCACATGTCTTCAATATAAATGGGCTATTTCATTACATTTTACATAAATTGTGGTTTTATGTGTACATATTTGTCAGGGACTTGTTTCCTGCTTATTTTGAAAAAATAAATTGGTGTTGTGGGGGCTCGAACCATGAATGGCTGCTCTTCAGCCAACATCTCTACCAATACGCTATTGCTTCCTGGCTTGTTTTGCATATTTAGTTCTTATATGCTTTCCCACTGACTGCTAACTGTAGCTGCGCTACGGGCACGCCCACGCAAATGAGCGCACTCACGGTTAAACATTTTTACAATTTAAAATATATGTTTTCTGTTCATAGTCTGTGGGGGCATGTGTTCTGTTTATTCACATTTCCATGGACTCTGTCGTGGGTATTTACTTTGGGTACTTTTCCTCTTCTGGGGACGTGTCCACTTACAGGGCTCGGCCTACGGACACGCCCCCTACTGTCTTACACGGACCGTGTTGGCCTTAAGTGTGATTCAACATGCTCTCATTAATATGCAGAGCATGCTGACATCACTCCGTTTAACTGCAGCCTCCGTGTATGAGTTATAACTCTTACACGGAGGCTTCATGAATCCTGCCCACAGTCTTGTTTTCTTTTTCAGTTCAAAGTAATAACTTTTCTGGCAATTCCAAAAATTGACCAGAGTAACTGAATCTGAGATTTAGGTGTTACATTAGGTATAGGAACATTGAATAGGATTAGTGAGTTAGAAATATGACAGTTTATGTGGAATACAGAAACTCCTATTCATAAATTTGCATGTATACACTCTCCAATATAATGAAGAAAAGGTACTATATGTAGAATTCAATAACAATTATTTGGATTCATCAGATATTTGTTCTCCATTAATCCTTACATAGTAATTCCAAAAAATCTGATTGAAGTGTCTTCTCTTAGTATCTTATAGACAGGTGAGATACTTAATTTTTGATTATTTATCTTTTCAAGACACCTAATAAAAAGCTGAATCTAACTAGGTATAGATTCAATCTCTAGGTTGATTGATACTCTCATTTTGTTTTCTATAAACTGCTGTAATGAGTGTATTAACAACCAGTTGTCTTGACTATTATCAAATCTACATAAAAGAGAGTTTAGTGGTTTAATTCTCTTATTTTCAATAAACTGATGCCAGAATATCAAGCTATTTTCCTTTAATTTTTGCATCGCATTGATGTTGAAAGAATCTAGGCAATCAGGGGAGTATGCTATAGGGAATATAAGAAAAAGAAATTGTTTAATGTTGTAATTACAATCAATTATATTTTAAACTTGTTAAATATTTCAATAATGCCATATGAAAAATGATCAAACTTATTAAATAAACAAAATTCATATAAAAGCCAATGAACTCTACTTATTCCATATTGTTCCTTAAATTGATTTTCTATAGTTCTGACTCAGTTATATTAATGTCATGCCATATATATAGGTAGGTGTGATCCAATGTAATATTACATTAATTATAACGGATTTGGAATAAAGATCTTGGCTAGAGAATGCTATCCCATTAATGTTCCAAGCTCCTATGCACCATTTATATGCAATTCTAAGTTTTAAGGGGAACCATAAAAAAATAAGTAGCATGGAATCCAATTTTTTAAATACGTTTTTGGGAGGGGCTAGTATCAATGACTGTATACAAAACAAAACCTTAGGTGCAATTATCATTTTAATCAAAGGGAGCCTATCCTCCATTGTAAAGAACATTTTATTCCATCTTTTGATTAGTTCATTAATGGTGGTTATTAAATTATTGTAGTTTAGTTTAACAGACTCTATCCATGTACTCTTTATACTAACACCCAGATATTCTAATACATGATTATCCCAATTCAACAGGCTATTGTCTCTTAAGTTTTTGTTGAACTTTTTGTTAATTAGTAATGTTTTGGATTTATAATGATTAAATTTAAGTCCTCAAATTCTTTTAAACTTGCTTAAGGTACTTATAACATCATGCAAAGAACCATCAATATCACCCAACATGAACAACATATCATCAGCAAATAATTGTATCTTAGGACAATAGTCCATATTAATTTGAAAGACTTTTATATTTTGCTTGTTTCTGATATATGTAGCAAAATGTTCCATTGAAAGAGCAAACAATAATGGTGACAAAGGGCAACCTTGGCGAGTTCCTTTGAGGTTTTCTAGAAGTGAGGATAGATATGATCCGATTTTCACATAAGCTTGTGCCCCACTATAAATTTTCATTAATAAGTTGACAAACTCTGAGGAGAATTCAAAACCAATAAAATTCTTTGTAGATAAGACCAATTAATAGAATCAAAAGCCTTTTATATGTCTAGGCTGATAATAGTTGTTGTTTGTATTTGCATGTTATGTCTATTAATGATAGTAATTTAATAATGTTATCTTGCACTTTTCTATGAAGAATAAACCCTGTCTGATCATTATGTTTTAGATTAACTAAAATTTTCTTTAAGCTATTAGCTAATATTGTCATAAATATTTTATAATCAGTGTTTAGTAATGAAATTGGCCTATATGAATCACAAGATTTTTGGTCCTTACCTTGTTTTAATATGGGGGAGATAACTGAGTATTTCCACAATTGGGGTGTTATACATTTTTTTCTTAACCATAGTAAAGGCACTCATCATTTTCTTTATTGCATATTCAGGGAAAATCTTATATAGTTCAGGAATTATTCCATCCAGTCCTGGAGCTTCATTATCTTTTAAATTTTGTATTTGCTATTTCACTTCTGTTAGTGTTATTTGTTTATTTAAAATGTTATTTTGTTGCATTGACACTGTAGTAGTTACATTTTCTTGAATAAAAGTATTTGTTACATTATCTGTCTCTAAAGTGGTGTGTTATTATTTATATCTTTATAGTAGTTTTTGAACACTTCTAAACTAGCCCTAAGTGAAGATATCCACCCCAACCCTGGCCCTACTGTCTCCAACCCCAATCCTCATAATCAGACTAGAAACCAAAACTTCTCCCATATTACAGACAATAGAAAGCCAAATGACTTCCTTCTACTAAGCCTAAATATTAGAAGTATATCCAACAAAGTCCATGAACTCCATGACACTATAGACTTGTACTCCCCAGATATAGTCATCCTGACAGAAACCTGGCTAAAACCTCACATTACCAGTGAGCAAATACTCCCTACAGGTTATGGCATACTAAGAGTAGACCGGCTAAACAAGAAAGGAGGCGGTGTAGCTATAATATTTAAACAGCATCTAAACATCCAGATCTTAAAATCATCAGCTCCACAAAAAGGCAATGAAGAAATAATATATACCAACCTCAAAATAAACCAAAACAAAACCATCAACATAATCGGATGCTACTTCCTACCTGGCCAAAACATCCCTCCACTAGAAAACCTCCTCAGCTGGTCTACCCACCATCTCCTCCAAGAAACTATCATTTTAGGTGATTTTAATATTGACTGGCAGTCCTGTTCTGGCAACCATTTAACCCATCATGTAAAGCTTCATGGCTTCACCCAACTAGTCCAGTCGCCAACCAGGATAAATAAAAACTCCAGCAAGCACACTTCCCTGGATTGGATACTAGTCAGTAAGAGCCCCCAGTCATATATAATAGGCTGCTTATCAGATAGTCTCAGTGATCACTCCCAACATTCCTACTGAAAAAATACCTCTGCCAAGCTAAACCTGTCGTCTACCATCAGATACATAAAAAAATAAACTTTAACCCACTCACATTCATCTCATCCCTCAAAGAATGTAACTGGCATCCTCTAAAGTACCTCAGTCTTCATGACACAGTTGAATTTTTTAATACTACCTTCCTGAGCATCCTTAATTACCATGCTCCCATAAGACTTTCCAGAATCAAAGCACAACCCTCCCCATGGCTACAGAAAACCACTAAGTCAGAAATGAAAAACAGGCATAAAGCCTGGGAGCACTGGCGCAAAACCAAGACCCCCTCAACTAGACAGAAATTCCTAGAACTACACAATAGAGTCAAAAAGCTAATAAAACAGGACAAATTCCAATACTACCAGTCTGCCCTAGACTCCTCTGAACACAGCCCCAAACAATTCTGGTCCTCCATAAACTCCATCCTCCACCAATGTAAAGTCAGTACCCCTCCTCCTAACATCCCTCACTCCTCAGAAAATATTGCTACCTCATTCAAAACACACTTCACACAAACCATACTATCAATGGATAAACAACGCAACCCCCCCTCCCCTCCAACCCACACCTTCAACTACTAATCTCCCCACTGCCTTCTCATTTTCTCCTGTACCTACCTCCAACATAAAAAAACTCTTAACTAAATTTAAACCCACCAAATTAGCAGCAGACAACCTCCCAAGTGAATACCTACAAATGGCAGCTGATGCTCTGGCCTACCCAGTATCCATCTTGATTAACTGATCTCTGTCAGAAAGTTATGTTCCCACACTGTGGAAAGTATCACATATAATTCCCCTCCACAAAGGCGGACCCTCCACAGAACTAACCAATTACCGCCCCATAGCTATTCTCTCTCCACTCTCCAAAATACTAGAGAGATGCATACACTCTCAGGTCTCAGACTACCTCCTTACTAACAACCTCCTTTCCAATACTCAGCATGGTTTCCAACCAAACCATAGCACCACCACTGCCTTAATCTCCTTTACTAACACTATTCTTCACCATAAAAACAATGGCTATCTCTCCTCTGCTACTTTCCCAGACCTATCTAAAGCATTTGACATGGTCCCACACAAACAACTTATTTCTGTCCTCAATAACCTATCATTCTCACAATCAGTCACCAACTGGTTTCAGAGTTACCTGTCTGACCGCCAACAATCTGTTGTATGACAGAATGACATATCTCCCCAACTACCTGTCTCCATAGGGGTTCCCCAAGGATCCATCCTTGGACCCCTACTCTTCTCTGTTTTCACAAATAATCTAGCCTCTGCCACCACACATGGCACACTCATACAATACGCAGATGACTCGACCATCATCTGCTCAGCCCAGTCTCTACCCAAACTGCAAAAAGTCACACAGGAAGCCTTTTCCTCTGTTGAAACTTGGTTATCCGATGCCCAATTAATACTCAACCCAAACAAAACTAAACTACTCATCTTCCAACCCACCAAACATACTCAAAACAACTCTCACTTTAACATCACAGCAAAAGACAACACCACTATATACCCAACTGAACACACCAAATTGCTAGGAGTGGAAAAAGACAATAAATTAAAATTTGACATTCACATATCCATGACCATAAAAAAAAAGTCCACAAAAAACTAGGAGCATTATACAGAAATAAGCATCTTCTCACCAAAACAGCAAAGATTTCAGCAGCAAATTCCCACCTTATCTCCACCCTACTTTATGCCTCTCCAATATATACCAACCTAAGGCAATGCGATCTAAACAAGCTAGAGACCTGCTACAACAAAATTGCCAAATTCGCCACAGGGGCATCCTACCGTAGTCACCACTGTCTCTCACTTGCTGAACTGGACTGGCTTGAACTCCCTCTCCTCCTTCAATGGTATCAACTCTCACTCGCCCACAAACTAGTAAACCATCCACTAAATGTCCCATCCCTCCAGAATCTACTCCAACCCTATCACACCACCAGACCACTAAGATCCAGCAACAAAAATCACTTGCAGATCACTAAAGCCAATAACTCTGCTGGTGAAGCACTATTCTCTTGCACCATAGCCAAATTATGGAACTCCCTCCCACCCACAATTACCTCCGTACCATCATGCACCCACTTCAAAACTTTACTAAAAGCACCTAAAAACATGCTGGCTATGCCCTTGCAACTCCCACTCTAATATCACCCACCCCATCCAACCACTACCTTTCTTTCCACTACACTAACTACCTTGATTATAGCAAGCTCAGATGCTCATAAGCCTAGTACTTATACAGCAGGAACTTCTTATTTTAACATTTATTAATGTCTGTTATGTACTTCACAGATAAAGATTCTAGTTGTCTACTGATGTACTATGTTCTTCATCTGTAAATATGTTGTAAGTAATTGCTATGTAAATTGTTAATCGCTATGTAATCCAATGTAACTACTGTCTGTTTATTTTAACTGTGGAGCTTTTCTCCCCGGGCCTCTGCTGAAAATGGACCTACGTCCAGTCGGACACTCCCGGTCAACAAATATAAATAAATAAATAAAATAAATATGCCCATTAAGTTAGTTGTACTTTTAACTGAACCATCACTTTTATATTCAATCTCATTAATAAGATATTGATTGTTTATTTTTTTGGGGGGGGATCTTACCACTATTTTATGTAGATACTTGGGTTTGCAGCATAATATTGTAATTTAAAATTTTCCAGGTTTATGGCCACCTTATGATTCATAACTTCTAAGTATTTTTGATTTGACCTAATAATTTCATTATGTGCTACTTTGTTATTTCGTTTTGCATCCATTTTTTGTCTTGTCTATTTTTTTTTGTAAGACTAAAAGTTCTTTGTCCCACTCTCCTTTTTAAAGATGCCAAAATTGTATTCTACCATATATATAAACTTTAAAGGTGTCCCAAGTATAGTATCAGTCACTTCACCATTATCATTTGTTTCTATAAACATGTCTATTTCTTTCATTATCCATTCCCTAAAGTCATTTAACTTAGTTATGTAAGCAGGAATTATCTGTAGAAATCTTAAACCATCTGTATGTGATGTGTAGTTAATATAAAGTTTATAGCATTATGGTCCAAAAGTGGACAAGTCATTATAGATATGTCACTTATTTTAGAGTATATATTATTTGATACAAAGACCTTATCAGTGTTTGTGTACCAAACAAATATGAACAGTAAGAATAGAATAAGGGATAATGTTCTCTTAGACCATGTATATCTTTAAGGTTCATCTGGTTTGTAAAGTCATTTAACTTCTTGGATTGAGATGTTAGTTTTATTTTACCATTTTTAGAAGTATCATTGCCAGATAATAGGCAGTTAAAATTAACTGTTTCTATAATTTCCCTTTTTGCATTTAAAGTAATCAGGTCCAGATATTTGTCACCATATTTAGTACTCAGTCCTGGTATCCAGTATGTATTAATCAAAGTATAATACTTCCTATTGATTTCCAAAATAACCATGCTTAGCGTCCCATCTTTATCTGAAATTGTATCTAGAATTCTTGGCATAGTGTTAGTATTTTTCCATAGAATAAGAGTGCCACTTCTCTTAGTTTTAAAACATGAATCGGCCAGAATCGTATAGCCACTGAATGAGTATTTTTGTAGATCTTTTTTTAATAGATGGGTTTCCTGTAAAAAGATTATCTGGGCTTTATGCATTTTGATATAGTTAAGCAAACCAGTTCTTTTGACATTATTGTTCAAACCATTAATATTTAATAATAAATATTTATAAGCCATTGACTATAATGTGTATGTTATTACTAACTGAAAGACCTTTCTTCCTTGTTGACTTAAAATCTACTGAAAACTTAATTATCATAGATGCATAACATCTATTAAGCACTACTTTCAAAACTATTTACAAACACATAAATGAAACATAACGTTTCTGGTTTAGTTAAAAACTTAACGAAACCATTCATCCACCACCTCTCCAATACCAAACGACACAAATTATCCATCTCTGCTTAGAATATAGTATAAAAAACAAAAAAAGAAAAGCATTATGAAAACAGCTAAAGAAATCTGAATCCATGAAATATACATTAGAATGACAGTGTCCAATATATTTGAAGCTATATGAATATGCCACATATGATAATAGCACCTCTAATATGTAGATATGTCAGAAATATGCATCAGATTAAAGTATGTATAAACATTAGAAGCTGAAGGTTACGAAGATTGTCATTCTTTCCAAGACTTTTCAAGAAACATTGATAATTTAACCATTTTGTCAGTTATCAACATTTTTCATGTAAATGTATTACAACATAACTATTATGTTTTGCAATTATGTTCATATTATTCATATGTAATAACAATGGGCAGGATACACGAAGCCTCCGTGTAAGGGTTATAACTCATACACGGAGGCTGCAGTTAAACAGAGTGATGTCAGCATGCTCTGCATATTCATGAGAGCATGCTGAATCACACTTAAGGCCAACACGGTCCGTGTAAGACAGTAGGGGGCATGTCCGTAGGCTGAGCCCTGTAAGCGAACACGCCCCCAGAAGAGGAAAAGTACCCAAAGTAAACACCCATGACAGAGTCCATGGAAATGTGAACAAACAGAATACAACACATGCCCCCACAGAATATGAACAGAAAATATATAAATAAACACGTTTTATATATTTTTTTAAATTGTAAAAATGTTTAACCGTGAGTGCGCTCATTTGCTGGCGTGCCGTGAAGCGCAGCTACAGCTAGCAGTCAGTGGGAAAGCATATAAGAACTAAATATGCAAAATAAGCCAGGAAGCAATAGCGTAGCTGTAGAGATGTTGGCTGAAGAGCAGGCATTCATGGTTCGAGCCCCCACAACACCAATATATTTTTTTAACAAAATAAGCAGGAAACAAGTCCCTGACAAATATGTACACATAAAACCACAATTTATGTAAAATTTAATGAAATAGTCCATTTATATTGAAGAAATGTGAGGTAATAAAAGAATAAAAAATGCCAGATGTGCTCATAGCTGAGCTACAGTTTAACAGAGTGAGTGCATCTGCCCGTAGATGAGCAGTGGTTGAACTGGTGCAAAATGAGTGCCCGTAGCTGAGCAGTGGTTTAACACGCTGAATCTATGTGCCCCTAACTGAGCTGAGCGTAATATGCATGCCGATAGCCAAATGAGGCTTAAACCAGCGTACCCCATTTGGGCGGAGCTGCGCACCGTGCAAACAAGCTAACTGACGGGCAACGTTGAGCAAGCTGTATCAAAACTGCCTTTACACAGACACACCCCTCAGCATGTCTAGACAGTCATGAAAAATAAAAAGCAGTGGCCAAGATCAAACCCAGGATACTATACACCATAGTCAAGGTACAGAACCACTAAGCCATGACAGCAGTACCTAGAAATGCAATAATAGCTAATATATAGGAATGAATACAAATTAGAGCATGACAATGCAGGTTTACTGAAGTTGATATAATTCCAAAATGGCCAATCACAGATATGTGTGGGAAAAATGGACTATATAAGCCCCAAAGGCGGGAATACACAACATAAACGATTGTAGAACTGACCTGCAGGCAGAATGACAAGTGTAGGAGAGTGTAGTTGCTTTCAAGCACAGAGGTGGGGTGTTGAGGAGTCCAGGTACATGGTCTGGCTCCTAGTCCATAATCATAAGGCCCAACTCATGCAGGGCCAGGTCCTCTGGGGAGCATACAGGGCCGAGGCATGGGACCGGTTGGCTCATGATCTCACCAGTACCACAGGGATTCCAAGGACTGGTGAGCAGGTCCGTCACCACCATGCGGACCTGAAGAGACGCAAGCAGGACCAACTGAACCTCTGGATCCAGGAGGCCCGGCAAACACCCAACACCCCACTACTGAGTAAGTAACATTTAATTATGTATGTAAGAAATTAAACTAGCTGATATTATGGAGATGTGTATTCCAATATTACTTCATTTATATTACAGCTGCAGGTGTCTGTTCTGCGAACCGCAGAGCCTATGGCGATAGGCTGGTGCGGTTGTGCCACCAGGCAGGTCAGTAATCCACTACCAGTAACTGTAAAGAAATATAAAAGTATGACAGTCAGCAAAAGAGTGCAGTGTAGACAGTAAGGAATAAAATCTGCAAGTAACAGTGTGACAGTGTCTGCAAGTATTGCTTGATTACCAAACTGTGTTTCAGCCTGTAAGTTAAACCGAAAAATGAAACTGTCTGACATATATTCTGAAATAAAAATGCCCTACCTGTAAGAAAACAGTACACAACCTGCAACAGGCTGAAAAGTATAGCTGCAGAAGATGATGAAATCACATGTGTGAAATATATCCCTGTGGAAATACTGAAACATGACAGAAGTGAGACTGCTGGAAAGGATTGTAATAACTACAGGTAAAACATGTCAATAAAGCCTAGAAGTAAGTACCATCCTGAATAGTAAAATGAAAGCAAGTGAGAGAGTGTGAGAAAGTGTCATGAATCCAGCAATACAGTAGTAATAACCCCTGAATAAAGTATACTGCAGTCAAGACAGAATGAAATGCATGTGAGATTCAAAACCAAACAGCAAAATCTGTTCAAAGTCTTGCTGCATCTGGAATGTGTATCCCAAAATCTGGATATGTTGCTCTCAGTCTGCAATTTGCAGATAGGATGATTGTCTGATATACCAAACATCCACACTTGTCTACAGCTATATAAAGCAAATGTAACAGGATGATGTAGCTGAACAAAGCTAGTTATGAATGTGTATGAAGAATAATAAAACTGTATATTGATGTTGCATTAACAGTCCTATCACCAAGTTGAAATAGGTATCATATAGGAAACTGTAGTTAGAACAGTAGTGTGTATATAACTGTAGCTATTAGGAATGTACAGCATATGTATTGTTATTCGAAGGTGTTAATATTATTTTCTTTACCCCACCCTATAACCACATATAAGCCATTCCACGTGAAAATGGTATGTGCAATCACAATTAACACCCCTGGACGTTTGTCCTGTTGGGTCATATATATTTGCATGTCTGTTGATGCATCTGCCCTGTTCATACATCCACACCTGATGGCCTGTTGCCATCAATTAACCCTGCATGTTGTTGGACTGTGTATTTCTGTTCAAATTATGCATGTGTTATGCCTGCTGTTCAATGGTGTGAATATCTGGGTGTTTGGTTAATGGGAATACTAATGCATGCTGTTACAACTAATTGTGAATGGTATTATATGTCACTAACCCAAACTGTCATGACATAATGCAAAACATAGGACGACAGGGAAGGCGGGTTCCAGCGGACCCACCCCTCCCACCTTAGCTGGCAAGTGCACCTGGCACTAGTGCTGAGTCCGGACCCTCCTCTGGTGGCCCTGTGCCACCTGTGGGTGGAAGCGCTGCAGGGGATGGGGCTCGCCCCCCCTCTGCAAGTGTGGCTGGAGGAGAACCACCACTCACCCTCCGTAGCGTCCGGACTGTGGTGCGTAGGGAGATTCGGGACTCTGTTCTCGAGCCCCTACGCCAGCTCGAGGCACGGGTGGTGCAATTAATGGGCATGCCTGTTGCAAGGCCTACACAGCCCCCAGCACAGTCCCGTCCTGGGCAGTGAAGGAACAGTGGCAACTGCCTATGGGTGGGGATATCAGTACCACTGTTGCCATCTGTGGGCTCATGGGCTCTGGATATCCAAACCTCCGTCCCCGTCAATTGTGTAACCCCCCCACACGTGTCATACACCGCCTCTGTATGCGTCTTGTTTGTCTTGTCTGTTTACCTACCCAACCTACCACCCCAGCTGTACCGACTTCCTTCACCTGACATACCACTCTCACCTGAAAAAAAAAAAAGGCACTCTGTACCCACAAAAAAATTATGCCCCATAAATAGCTGCCCATTCTGCACACATGTCTGCTGGACATGGAACCTATCAATTACAATTGGCTGTTCAACAAGTATTATTGTTGTCCTGACACCTCTCTCAGGGGTGGAAGGTTTCAAATGTCTCACCAAATTACATACTTATGCACAGCTGTTGCTGATGAAGAAATGGGCAGCTATGGGCCTTACCTACATCCCTCCTCACATCCCAAGCTTGTTTCCCTACTGTCTTACCCTCTTTGTGACCCCTTTTTCACCACTTTCCTGTCTCCCCATTTTCTTTTCTTTCAAAGAAAATAGCGCGGGTGTGCGCCAGAGTAAGCACCGTTAAGCGGTTGTAAGCAGATGTGCGCTTGTGTGCGCGGAGCTAACCGCCAGTGCGCATGCGTGAGCTCTGCGCAAACCAGCGCTAACCCAGTTACAACTGCTTAAAAGTGCCTTAGTCACTTTGATTGACAGGTCCTGTACTCAGTTCAAAAGCAAAATAAAATCCCACTGTCAGTCCCAAACCCAGGACCTTGGAAACACTAGTCTGTACGACCTACCACTAAGCCATGACTCTTATACCAAAACATTGTGCTAAAATAAATATAACATGTAATAGTAGGGATGAATGTAAAGGGAATATAGGATGTGTAGTACACAAAGCATGTCATTTAAAATTACTGTCAAAACTACTGGATTTCCATAATAGTAGTGTGTGAACAGAAACAGCCATGCTAGTTGGCAGCTTGTAGATAATAAGGTCAGTTAAAGTACATATCTAAATGTATGTATATGTACATATAGATATATAAATATATATCTATATATAGTTGTAGGAGTCAATCTGCATACACACTTGCTACAGGGAACATGAGAGAGGAATGGAGAAATGTGAGTATACAACACAGCCTGAATCATGAGAGAGATACTAACCTTTACACTCACAGAACACTGTCCACAGCATACCAGCATGGTCCCCGCCCTCACAATCTGAAAGGGCAACGCCTATCCACATACCCTTTTATAGCACTGACCTGAAATCACAGTGAGAACTGCAATCAGTACACAACTGGCTGTATGCAATTAGCAAATGCTGGCTTACAATTGGTGCAGAGGCCATCACATGGACCTATGCAGATACCTACAAAAGCATCCAGTGCTAACACTCCCCACATGCAATACATTCATTACATTGTCTGTAAGCAGACAGAGGGAGAGCAAAAAAAAATAATAAATTAGACACTGTGGATCTGTCACCAGAAGCTGTCAGCACTGACAGTAGCAGCAGCAGGCAGAAGCTGTGGTAACGCAACCAGCTGCGACAAACAGAGGTAATGCAAAGTAGCAGGTTAATAGTGTGCATACTGTGAACCCTCCAAATGTGTCATAGGTCTGTATCCATAGGTATGTCCATGTGATATGTTGTGTGTACGTAGTTCCACCAAAAGGGGATGACCATACATTACATGTCAATCAGTCATAGGCCATGATCCTGGCAGCAGTTGTCTGTGCGTTGGCCCAGCAAGGGCTGTAGTGACTGCTTTGAAAGGTCAGCCAGGTTCAAAAGTCAGGATCAGCCCATCCCAAAGGCACACTGGCTGGGAACAAGTGTATGCAGGTACCTGATGTCACTGCATATGCATCCCATACTGCATAATTCCATAGCTTAGCAGACCAGGCCCATTATGCATATGATGTGGTAATTCCCAGGGTCAGTCGAGGTGCCCCCTTAGTGGTGTGGGACCACTGTTGCTGTATGCCACTGTCCAGGTACATATCCTGTAGTACGGCCAAGATAAACTATCAGTGTTATATGCAGTTATATGTCCTCTCGGAGTGCCGGTAGCACACATCCAGGGGAACCACGAGGTCACACTGATGCTGTGTGTTCTTCGCTGCTGAGGGCGGCCCTCACCTGGACATGTGAGATGATAGGGAGGTTACATCCAGCTGTGACAAATATATCAACTGGTGGGGGAAACGGAGGGGGGATACGTGCACCGAACATGTCTGCAAGACTGTTGCCAATATCCGTGTGGTGAATGTTAAGTAGGTGTGGATTAACACAGAGAATATCTGAGGCATGTGGTCCATATGCGTAACATAACTGAAGAAGGCCTTGTGGTCATCCATAGTGTTTTTTCTATTTCCCTCCCAGAGTAGGCCGTGGCCATTGTTATGACGGACCGTAGAGTAGTACCAGTGCTGACCACAGATGCCTTCCCTTAATGTGAATGTGCTCTGTCCTGCAGTAGCCTCCTGCTATTGTTATACAATCTGCCTCTGTCTGGGGTCCACCAGACAGGATGCCTAACCTTTGTGCATAGGGTCTGGGTTAGAAATGTGTGTGCAAGTTCCATGCAATCTGTGGCATATCCATGGTAAGCATTTGCAAAGGGGTCAGCAGTGTGGCTTGTGGCTTCCAATGGCCCAGTGTGCTGCATGGATACCATCTCAGTCCCAGCAAGTGAATAACTGTTTAATCACATACATATCAAAGTAGTCTACTGTGCTGGTGGTGGTGGTGGGATATGTATATCCAGGCCGAGTAACTTCTGTCCACATCACAGTAGTGGACGGTGTCCCACATACAGTACCTTGGGATGAACCCCCAGAGTGATGTTGTGCATTGCACCTGTCAGTGTGTGCTGACCGATGGGGCATGCTACTATGTTGTGTGGAATGTGGCAGGTATTGTTGCACAGGTGTTGGCTGAGCACTGATATCTGGCCATGTACCTGTGTATCCACCACGACACACACATGCAACATATGGGAGTAGTAGTATATCACTATACATGAGTATCATGTATAGTATGTGTGCCATATATTGCTGACATGGTCTGCTGATATCCTGTTTGTGTTCTCTTCCATGGAGATGGCGCGACAGCGTAACCCCGCCTACTCTGTGGCAGAAGATGAGGAGATCCACCAGAGCCTGGTGCGGGAGTATGACATCCTGTTTTCCGCACCAGTCAGAATCAGCAGGAGAGGGCCGCACTGTGGCAAGACCTTGTCCGTAGGGTAAATGATATTGGCACACATAACAGGACATATGAGCAGGTACGACATCACTGCAGTGATTTAATCCGAAGTGTCCGGCAGCGTGCATCAGATATCCACAGGCAACAGGTCGCCACAGGAGGTGGGGTGTCCACACATCCCCCCCTCACCAGACTGGAGGGGCTACTCCTAAGTGTTGTGGCTCCAGCCCCAGAACACCAACAGCAGTACACCTGCATTATGATGGAGGCTGGTTCCACACAGCAGCACGACATGGAGCGTGCAGGTAATATGCCATATGTACACTTGACTGTTCTGTACACAGTATCATATGCAATATCAATGGCACAGTTGTACCCACTGACATTAATCTCATAATTTCTGCAGGTCCCACCAGGGTTACAGCAAGACAGGCCATCCATGCTGGTGAGTGTGTTTAACATATCCTATAATAGTCCTGATAATGCCAGTAACAGTAGTGTAACTCAGTAGTGCTCTATGTGTATACTGCGGGGTGTGCATGTGTGCAGGTGTGCCTGTGCCCATGTGTGCATGTGTGCAGGTGTGCCTGTGTCCACGTGTGCATCTGTGCATGTGTGCCTGTGTCAACGTGTGCATGTGTGCATGTGTGCATGTGTGCATGTGTACCATGTGTGCATGTGCCCATGTGTGCATGTGACCACGTGAGAATGTGTGCATGTGTCCATGTGCTTATGTGTCCACGTGTGCATGTGTCCATCTGTGCATGTGTCCACGTGTGCATGTCTGCATGTCTGCATGTGTGCATGTGTGCCTGTGTGCATGTGTGCATGTGTGCATGTGTGCCTGTCCACATGTGCATGTCTGCATGTGGGCCTGTGTCCATGTGTGCATGTGTGCCTGTGTCCATGTGTGCATGTGTGCATGTGTCCATGTGTGCATGTGTGCATGTGTGTATAAGTGCATCACTGGTAACAATGTCTGGAGACTGTAAACTGTGTTTCCTGTCTTCCTCCCACAGGTTCTGGGGTTGCTCTGGTGACCTGCAGCAGGGAACCTGAATCCTGTGCCACAGCTACTGGTAATGATGATATTTGTGTAATGGTACAGGAAGGTGTGTCAGGGTCTGCCATTGGTCAGCCAATTGACAGTACACAGCTTTCAACCCCATCATTGCGCACAGTCATCATGCCTGTACATCCTTTGTCACCATTGTCCCTACGTGATGGACAGGATACAGTGGGCATAGACCAGGGTAATGTGGTACCTGTGGCACATGCGTCCCCACACAGCAGCCATGGGTAGGGTCCTCCGATGGTACCACACAGACAGTTGCCCATGGGTTCTCGTGGGAGCATCCGTGGGCGTACTGCCTCTGGTCGACATGCCCAAAGAGGTCTGTCAACCTCAGCTATGTTTCGGACTGTCATGCAGGCACAGTCACATATGGAAAGGTACACCAGACAGGGTCTGAGGGAGCTGAGAGCATGTTGCACAGCCATGACAGACAGTATGTGTGACATTGCGGATGCTATCCGTAACTTCACCGATGTCATAGACAGACGTTGTGGGGACATATTACAGCAGTTCCACAACCAGATGTCCATGAGCCAGGGCAATGGTGGGAGTTTGCGGTGTCGACGTGGCCGTATGCCGGCAGCAGCAGCTGGCAGTCGGCGCGGACGACTACAGGCTCGCGCACACCCCCATAGTGCCAGCAGCAGCCCCAGCAATGCTGGGTCTGTGCTGTCATCGGAATGCCCCAGGAGACCACGTGCATGTGCCTCTGGACAGTCCCAACAGGGACTTGTGTCCAGTCAACACACTCCCGCTTCTGATGACAGTACCCAGTTTGGCTTTGTACTGGATACGGTCCGTAGCACCCCTGCCAGGCACAGGTACCGTGTCCGTGCACACAGACACTGATCTGTATGGCCTGCCAGGTGCAGTCTGTGGCTGTCCACAAACTCCTGTATATGGCAGCCATGAGGTGGAACTGTGTGAGTGCATACACACATGCAAAATGTTAACACCTAGGCCAACCACATACATGCACACACTGCACCAACACTGCCCCACCCTGTACTGCTGCCCCTCACCAACACACATACACACACATGTCAATTGGTGGTATCACTGGCTGACTCAGGCATACCTAATCCACACCCGGTGCATATGATGACAGTGTGCCACCTCCTGCAATCTCCAACATCATTGCAGGAACAGGTAAACATGTTGCTGATGCACAGGGTGACTACATAGAAGTGTATTAGTAGTATCATGTTGGTAACAGTACAGTGTGCTGCTATGACTGTGTGTTTATCCCAGCATGCTGCTGCAGTAACTGTATGAATGTCCTGAATTGTTATCTGCACCCATAGTACATACCAAAGTATAACAGCTGCACATAATTGCATGCTGGTGGTAAGGTTGTCAACAGATAGCCGCATACATGGGTAGCACAGGGGGAAAGCTAACGCAAGTAGTGATATGCAATGGTGGACATGTACAGTAATGGTGTCAAGTTGCCCACAACGACTATGCCATGTGGATGTTGGTGCATGTAGATATGTGTGCAGTACCAATGTAATCCAAATCACAAATGAGTATGACATAATATCAGTTCTACCATGGGCATCTGCACTGCGTATTCCTGGGTACATGTTGATAGTGCCTACATATTTGCATTGTTACTTACTGTTATTGTTACCCCTTCTTTGTTGTATAATGCACTACTTCCAGCCCTGTTTACTGTAGCTTTGTTTGCATGCATGTTCGCTTGGGGTTCCCTGGAACACTGCTTACACCTGCAATGCAGAGTTACAGTGCTTCTGTAGACTTCTAGTGACATCTGCATATCGTACGATACGTATGTCAACTTTACATATGACAGAACGTCACTGTCTGTCCTGTACACATGTACGTTGCCTGTGACACATTGCACACGTCTTACCTGGCATTTACCCACGTGTGCAGTCATATATGTCAGTGCTATGAAACAGTAATGGTACACCCACACATACGGACCTTCAGTATGTTGTTCCCCATTGGCCCTATGTGTTGGTACTCACCATGGCAATCACACTTCTAGGGTAGCATGTGCAAAGGTAACCTGTGAATCGCCTCTATGGTCCAGTTGTGGTTTATGTGAGTCATGTGTCATTGTCACAGCTGCCACATGTATGCAGTCAGCCATCACCCTTGGCCAGGAACGTACAACACATGTGTGGGATGCCACCACACAGCCAATCTGGGGACTGGTCTCTCTGAACCCAGTAATGCCATACCCTGTCAGGTGGCATGTCATGTATACTACATCCTGGACAAACGTCAACCCCAATCCCTGCTGCTACTATTGATAATACCCCTGAAGATGTTCCTGATAGTGTTGACCAGTTCTTTACTGAGACATTTCAGGCCCTAGCTAGCCAACTACCTCCTAGCTCCCCTGGTCCTGAAAGTAGCACCCCTAGAAAACTACTTGCATCCAGCTGCCAACCAGTCACCACTTCACTTCTCCGTACCTTGATTGAAACAGTGAAACCCACTACACTTTCTGCTGATCAACCCCCTGCCTAGTACCTATCAAAACCAGATGATGCTATTGCTAACCCCATCTCAAAGGTAATCAGAGGAACCATGTTAGAATCTAACTTTCCCACCATCTGGAAAATGTCATATGTAATCCCACTTCACAAAGCAGGCAGCTCTACTGAAGTCTCCAATTATAGGCCAATAGCTATACTCTCTCCACTTGCAAAGATTATGGAAACTTTCGTCATAGACAAGTCATGCACCACCTACTCCAAACTTGCATTATGGCAGACACTCAGCATGGCTTACATCCTCATCACAGCACTACTTCAGGCCTCCTAGCCTTTACTAACACCATAAGCCATACTTGCAACAATAATTATATATCCGCAGCCCTCTTTTTGGATATTTCAAAGGCATACAATATGGTTGATCACCAACTTGTACTCCACACCCTGCAAAGACTGTCTAGATACTGGAGCCTTCCAATGGTTTCAATCCTACCTGCATGGTTGACAGCAGGCTGGCCTCTGGCAGAACAAACTCTCTAACCTTCTACCTAACACCCTCAGAGTTCCACAAGGCTCTATACTAGGGCCCTTGCTGTTCTCCATCTTCAGTAACGACCTTTATACTGTCATCCCAAAAGTCAGCTGTATCCAATATGCTGAAGACTCTACTCTGATCTGCTCAGCCACATCTGCAGTAGAGTTATGGTCAGCTACCTAGACCACCTTTAATACAACAGAAAACTGGCTTTCTGAACATCATCTGATCCTAAATCCCAAATAAACTAAACTGCTGTTATTTCACCAACACGTAGGTCTACCACTTTCACCGTTACCATAACATCAACTGATGGCACAATAATCTCCCCTGACCCATTTCCGAAACTATTAGGTGTCATCATAGACAATAATCTCAAATGTGACCTACATGTTAACCAGAATATCAAAGCCATCAATAGAAAACTAGGGTCACTTTACAGAATTAAAGCCTTCCTTGCCCCTCCAGCTAAAGGTGCCATAGCTCGCTCATACCTTGTTTCAACCCTTCTGTATGCATCCCCTCTACTCTCGAATATGAACAAGACTGTCCTTAACAAACACTCAATTTGCTACAACCACATTGTCAGGTTTGCCACTGGGCTGCCTTTTAGGACACATCATTGCATCAATTTAAAACAGCTTGGTTGGCTTGCAATACCCAGCCTAATACAGTATAACCAACTGATTATAGCCTATAAAATCCTCTGTAATCCAGACAATACTCCTGCACTTCAAATATTATCACCCCCTATAACAATCCTAGACCGCTTTGATCCTCTAACAAATTACTACTTCAGACTAGCAGGTTTAATAACACAGCCGGTGATTCTCTCTTTGCAAACCCTGTAAGTAGATCCTGGAACTCATTTCCAGCTGATATTACCCTACTGTCCACCTTACGTCAATTTAACAGTAGACTCAAACATTTGTCACTTAACTGGCTATGTCAATGTATCAAGTCTGGCTAACTTGAATGTGTAAAATCTGTGAACCGCTTTACTGTGTAATTATAATTTAATCCTGACGTGCTCAGGACTAACATTAACCTGTGGAACATGTTTGACTTGCTTACTTATTTAATCTCTGTAAATAATCTGTTTGTAATATGTAATGCTAGTATTATGTAATGCTGTATCTGCTACCCTCGTAGCTTGTCTCCACGGGCCTCCCCTGGAAATGCACATGCATCCAGTTGGACTATCCCAGTCAACAAATGTAGAATAAATAAATAAATCAATAAAATATATTACAGTGACTACAATACAAGTCAGACATTGACACGCAATGTCAGCATGCTGAACACACTGGGGCATATGTGGGGACTCAGAATAGCAGCCTGCCTGGGCATCACACACCTCCACAGCTGGCACACAGGCATATGTTCCATCAGAACAGAGCACATGCCACATATGGCACGCACATCCCCTGTGCCACATACTCACAGCCTGTAGGGCTACACAACACACCTGCTACAGATGTGTCAGGTACCTGTCTTGTGTGCTGCACTGGGGTCCCGCTCAACAGGCTGTATCTGGTGAATGTCACAGTGATATGCCTCAGGGGCACTATGGTCCACCACAGCACACATGCATACAGGTCAGTCAGGGGCATGGACAGATATGACTCACTCATTGACCATGCCAGTATGGCTGCCTGAGACATACCTCCCTGGACTACATGATAGGGAACATAGAATGGATCTCTCAGCATGTGGCACAGTCCAGTATGAGCCTGATGTTGGTTGCCAAAATACCCTCACCAGGTATTCTACCACTATATGTGGGAAGGGTGTTGTATGTCTACTTTATGCTCAGTCTCCACTGTCATTCATAGGGTATCCACTGGCTGTCAATGTGTGCTTACATGCTAGGGAAGCCACAATGATGTGCAAGGGTCATCTTGCACGTGACACCCATGGCCAGATGTATAAGGGCAAAGCTCCTTGGTACACACATACTGCCTTATGCTGCAGGACATGGTTTACATAGCGACCTCCGTGGGTATCACACAGGTTAGGACACTAACAGTGCTGCTACACAACAACAGCAGTGTACACCGGAAGATGCATGCACCAGACACTGCCCTCAGCACGGTGAACTGCAATGTCTGTGCAGTACCAGATTCATGATTCATGGCTCACAGGTGTTACCCATCACTGACAGGTTATGCCCCATACCATGCCTGTCGTCCCCTACACATGTAACACACATGGATAGGGGGGTGGTATCCTAAGGTAACACAGATACACACACCTCCAGGTTGTTGGCACAGCACAAACCATCAGGGCCTACTCATGTGCAGCTAACAGTGTGTCGGACTGCCATCTGGTTCATAGCCTGGCACACACAACCCTCCCATACACAGGAAGACCACCTATCCTCCATAACAACACTGGCAATATGACAGTCTCAAGAACTGTGATTATATGGCTGGACTGCATCCAGCCAAACATTGTGTGTAAGCATTACTGTAGCTACAACACACTAGTTGAAGGGTTCACAGCATGTGGTCACCGAATTGCAGTGGAATGACATGTTACCACTACCACAACAGGTGGGAACATGCAGCACCTGTACATCGACTAAATGTACACTATATGGCCCAGACCAGATGTTTATCCCCTGCTGTAGGTTTTTCACCATAGACACCCACACTGTATAGAGACATACCACGTGCGGACCCTGCACAGTAAGACACAGTCATATTGGTATGCATTGCAAATACCATTTATCCACTCGAAGCATGTATCAGACATGGTAACTACTGCAGGTCACAGGTATTTATGTGTATCTGTCACACACATACATCATGTGTGCAATGCCATTGCTGGTTTAGGCAATGGCATGCATTGTTATGTACAAACACCCACACAAGGTCATACTGTGTGACACAACCACTCGTGACAGTTGTGGGTTACCAAAACATACCTATCTGTACTCAGACAATGGTAATAGACACAGTAGCAGAGCACACTATTGGCATTACTAGCCAACTAGCCCTGTTTGGCTGTGCTGATAATGTGGTGACATCCCCTGTGTTTACTAAGGGAGTATGCAGCATCTGGTGTATTGTAGTATTTGCCAAAAGGATCTGTTCGCACACACTTGCATTTACACACACCCTACTATCCCCACACACATGCACACTTGCCATTTGCAGGATTCATTCCCCTACCTAAGTCATGACATGTGAGAGAGACGCATTAGCAAAGCGCACTATTTCATTTACTAAATAGTTCCTCTTCTCTGGCTATACTTATAGGGTGCTGACAACATCAGTATTTTGAAAGGGTAATGTGCATCAGGTAGTGTGATCTCCTGATTGCCAAAACTAACATGTTTTTCATACGGAAATGCACACACACAAACTCCCCACATCCAAACACACACATGCCATTTACAGGTTTCAAACTCCTCCCTAACTACATTACGTTACTCGGAAGAAATGCATTAGCAGAGTGCGCTATTCACATTACTGGGAGGCTTCCCTTCTCCTGCTGTACTTATAGGGTGCTGACATCATATGTGTTTAGAAAGGAGAGTGTGCATCCTGTAGTGTGTTCTCCCAGTTGCCAAAAGGGACATTTCTCTCACACATATTTGCACACACACACTAACTCCCCTCATCCAAACATACACATTTGCCGGATTCAAACCACTACCTAACTATGTTATGACACTCAAAATGGACGCATTAGCAGAGCGCGCTATTCGCATTACTGGAAGGCTTCCCTTCTCCTGCTGTACTTATAGGGTGCTGACATCATCTGTGTTTAGAAAGGGGAGTGTGCATCCTGTAGTGTGTTCTCCCAGTTGCCAAAAGGGACATTTCCCTCACACATATTTGCACACACACACTAACTCCCCTCATCCAAACACACACATTTGCAGGATTCAAACCACTACCTAACTATGTTATGACACTCGAGATGGACGCATTAGCGGAGCGCGCTATTCGCATTACTGGAAGGCTTCCCTTCTCCTGCTGTACTTATAGGGTGCTGACATCATCGGTGTTTAGTATGGGGAATGTGCATCCTGTAGTTTGTTTTCCCAGTTGCCAAAAGGGACATTTCCCTCTCACAGCCTTTCACACACACAAACCCCACTCACCCACACACACACACACTGAGCATTTGCAGGATTCAAACCCCTACCTAACTATATTATGACACTTGAAGGAGACGCATTAGCAGAGCACACTATCAGAATTACTGGGCATTTGTTCAGCACCTGTAGTATTTCTAGGGTGCTGACATCTTTATTTCTACAGAGGTATGTAGATGTAGTACTACCTGTCAGGTGGGGGATAGCATATATATGCATTTGCAGCCACCTACGTCAGGGTCAGATATGCACATCGCACTGGCAGGTTATGTTCTTTACCATGCTTTGGGACCACAGGACCTGTAACACACAACACAACCAGTCCAGAACACCACACCCACATCCAGGACACACACTTAGCTTCCCTGGGAACAGTGCCAGGATATGCAGGTATTCACATGCACCATTCCAGTTGTTAACATCAGGTGCAGGCATATTGTGTGTGAGAACTACTCAGGCCTCTACCACTTTACCCTACAGCCACTACAATTTGTGGGTCCATGTGCTATGGCAGAACCACACACCACAGCCACATGGGTGAATACATATTGCACCTGTCCATCTGCAACGTGGGTACTCACTGTTCCACACCAGAGGTAGAACACCATTGTCGATATCTGACCATACCCACCTTTCCCTGGACATCTATATCTCATCTCCACCCCAAGGCAAGGTTGTCACTGCACACAAACTGTGTTTAGCACAAGCAGACTCTACACTTGTGTAGACTGGGGTGGATGACTTCAGAGGACCCATGCTGGAGGACTTTACTGGCCACTCAGCATAATCCTTGACAATTGCATCCTATGAGCATGTGTACAATTTGCATTGGTTATGCTATCCCACATATACCCATGACTGCTCCACAGCAAGACACCTGTCAGTGGTACACCGGCCATATATGCGCCGTTCAACAGACAGAGTGACCTAATACATTGCAGAGCTGTAGCCCACAGAGAGAGGACATCTGTGGACAGTTCCAGCATGGCACTTCATTCACACATACACATTACAACACAGTGTTGACAGTGTAATCGTCCAGAGAATGCAGATAGGGCTCCCCTCAGTCTGTTTTTGACCGACACCTACTGTCGGAGATCCTCAGCAACCCTCTCACAGCACACACCGACAACATGGCTGTAGCTTAGCACATTCAATCCCTGAGACCTCCACCATGCCCCTGCTTGACAGAGGCACAGATCACTAGCCTCACATGTTGCCTTCTATGACCTACTTTACAGTGGCACAGTAGCCTACTATCCTGGGGATGCAAATGCCAAGCACACTCTGGCTGAGCTGTCATTCCCTGGGGCAAGAAGCCTAGTATTGACCTCTACACCCATATGTTCAATTGTCGGATGCACAATATTTGTTGTGCTGTTCTACTGTTTGCAGGTCTTTATTGCCATAGCATTCCCTGTTCCTATGACCAACTTGTGTATCTGTGGCAGATGTTTGCATATGACGGGGATCCACTATATCACTTATGTCTCTGTGGTCATTTACTGTGTGCACTGGTCTGATTGCTTTGTTGTGGTTGGTTCCTGGACTGACACGTACAAATACCAGATATGTGTGGCCAACTGCTAGACGGAGATATGGCCTAAGTGTGTGAGCATGCCCTGTTCAGCCTTTCCATGGCATGTTGTCTGACATATGCCTCATTTATCAAAGTGTGCAAGCATGCCCAGTGTGAGCTTTCCATATGTTGCACTCTGAAGTCCACCACATATTTGGGTGTGTGTGACCTTCAACAGTATCGCACGTTTATGATTGTGTGTTGGGTGTCATGTTGTGTACTAACTGGCCAACTGCTTTGTGTCTGCCACAACAGGGATTATACTGTGCCTGCAGGAATTGCATGGGATACATTGCAGACAGTTCTCCACATACTTTCATAATGACCTAACACTGTAGTACCGTATAGTGTACTGGTTCGGTACTTTCACTGTGGTGGACAGTATCCTGGGCTTTAGTCCTATGACTGCTTGACATCTTCATTGTGAGCACAACAGACTGTGTAGGGGCCAGTTGTGCACATATGACCATGTTGCAATATGTTCATATATGGACTACCTACACCAGGCTCGTCCAACATTGCTAGTGTATTCCACAACATGGGTGGACATTGGCAAACACTAGCGATGTTCCGTAGGCCATTTCTGATGGTAGTCACAGGGTGTGTTTGTCCTTCGACACACATTGTAACTGGAGTTTGCCATTACATATGTCATGGTTGGTATACTGTGCCTCTGTCTACCTCTGACATAACAGTGATACCCAGGGTAGCCTACCATCTCCCATACACTCATCAGGATGCCTCTTGAGGGGTGTCGATATGTGGCACTCTGGCTGACCTGTACCAGGAGTTTACTGAAGTGTGGAGTGCCTTCTGTGTTATGGATAATTCTGTACAGCTTGTCCTATGTATGTCAGTGCTGGGGTTCAGGTCTCTCATGTGCATAGCTCACTGCCATTCAGATTGTACAAGGTGCAACATGTTCATTCATTCCAGGTTGGACATGGCTTCATACATCAGGCACAGCTTTCCTGTAGCTGGGAAGGATGGCGGTGTGTGGGGCTGCAGTTTGTTTACTCAGGCAACACATGGCATCTGTTCATGCTCTTTGCTACCCCTGGTGGGGTACTGTTGTGGACTTTACAGTTGATGGAGGTGTCTGCTGCGGTATATCCCACTGGGGCTATTGTAGTCAGTTGTGATGCTGATGGAGGATGGCTGCAGAGCCAGAGTGAGTTCCCCTTATCTGCATCTGCCAGCCTTCATGTTTGGGTGGGTATATGGTACATGTTTCTGCGAACACTACACACACATGTTTGTCCAGTGCAGGATATTTATCACATTTTGTACCAAGGTCTCACATTACATGTTAGGTGCCTCATGGGTTAACACCTGTGTGGTAATTTGTGGGCACTTACTGTATATCCACGGTGGTTGTCTATACACAGTTCTGCGATTAGCTTGCTGACATGGCTATGGCTACAGTTGTCTGTTTGTAGGTGGCCCTTTTGTGGGTTGCTTGTGTCAGCTGGGGGTCGGATATGGTGGGCTGTTTGTACTCCTCTGCATACATGCTCAGTCACAGTCCTTCCATGTTGGCCTATACCTATGGGACATGTATAGAGAACGGGGGGGGGCCAAGACTAGGCCTTGTGGGATGCCACTCATATCCGCTTTGTAGTCTGACATGGATGCGGCATGTCTGACCATGTCAGTTCTGTCCTTGGTCTGCTTTGCAACCCCTCTACTGACATAGGGGTGTATATTTAAGCTGGTAAACATATCCATACTGAACAAGTACGGTATTGTCTAGAAGCATGTGCACGGTCCAGCTATGCTGTGTGGACCACATAGCCCTCATCAATGACCTTAATGACTGCTTCAAATGGGTCAGACATGTTTAGGGGCCGGTTCTGCACTTACAACAGCCACAGTGTGTAGGGTCCAGTATCAGTAGGTCCACATTAGCCTTCTGTCTGCGGTACATACTGATCCTTTCCATAGCTGTGCAGAACAAGCTTGTCAGGATCCTGGGGTGGTAGTTTGGAGTATCCATTCAGGCAACACCTTTGTTGTGATGGACCACTGTTGCTGTATACTGCTCTTTGGGTACATATCCAGTGGTAAGGCTGACATTGGCCAGTAGTGTGATTTTGCATTCCATTACTCTTGGGGTCCATGTTGGCCTCAGCACAGGACACCATCACATACCTTTGCTGCTGTGTGTTCTGCTTTGCAGATGATGGCTGTTACCTCAGCATCTGCAATGTCAGGGGACCATCTGCTGGGATAGGTATTTTGCACTCGGGGGGGGGGGTTGCACTGCACCTTACAGGTTGTATGTCAGCAATATGTGTGTGTGTTTGGTATGTTGTTTGTAATATCTGTGTGATTCGGAGCATATCTGTTGATGCCCAACACGGTTCCTACCATCAGTTGGGTAAGCCTTGTGATTATCCTTAGTGTCCTGTACGTGTTGTATCTTCATAGGTTCATTGGTTCATAGTAGGCTAGACACCCTAGGCCATTAGTAAGCCTAGCTAGAGTGTGTGTGTCTTTCTCCACACCTTGCTATGTTCAATTATGGCCATTTATGAGGTTCTTCACTGTGCCTCTGTCTGGTCGTGACACAGTGGGGACCCCCAGTATACATGTACGGTCATCCATCCACTTGGCAATATTCCTGTTGAGGGGTGTCAGTGAGGGGCTCTGCCTACAATGGATTGGGATCCTGTTTCTGGGTGTAGGGAGCCTATGGAATATGTATCTGTCCCTCCAGCACATCTTATTTCATTATGTGTTGAGGTTGACATCTGTGACTCTCACAGCTCCAATGGCTTTGATTTCCTGTGGTGTAGCATGTCCATTACTCCTGTGTTGGACATGGCCTGGTACAACAGACATACAATGCCTCTGTGTAGGCAGTGTGTGACTGCAGTTAGCTGGGGTGTCTACAGCCAGGCAGCATATGACATATATTTCACACCCTTTATCCTGTTGTTGGGGTAACTATGAGGTCTTCCGAACCGCTGCAGGTGTCACGTATGGTACATCCCATATGAGTCATTGTACTAGATTATGGGTCTGATAAGGGAACAGTAGAGCGGCACAGTGACCTCTGTTGATGTTGATGTGAATCCTTTCATGATACAGTGTCCAGTATCAACAGTCTTCATAGCCACATTGGCATTGTGGCTGTCACATGACAGATTAATGTCGACCTGTGTCCCTAGGTCCCTGATGACTCCTTGCATACATAATGGTTTGACACCTATGTGGTACTTTGTGTACCTTGTCTGGTATTTGGTGGGACATTCATACTGTCCAGTGTCTTCGGATGTCTGGGTGGGGTTCTTGTGTGTGAGATTGTGGTCTGTCACATGCTACAGACTGTACAGCAGTTTTGACTACAGTTATGTGCACATGGGTGGTGTCCGCTGCTTTGTGCATTGTCAGTTACCTGGCTATATGGGTGTCTGTGCTGCATATGGATACTCCCCTCCATTGATGTCTTGGTGCAGGTGTTGGGGCCATAACACATGGTATGTGGTATAACCTAGTAGTGCTGGTGTGCTATCACTAGGCCTGCAGCAGGCTTCTGTCACTGGACAGGCATCAATGTTCTCCATAATTGGAAGTGCCTCAGGGGCATGCATATTGCAGTTTACACATCTGGCATTGGTCAGCATTACCCTTATGTTTCCTACCACTTATGTTTTCTAGGGTGGTGGGTAGTCTTTTTGGCCTTGCCTACATACGGCTCTATGGAGTTGGCAAAGGCCTTATCCAGTATCCAGACGCACACGGGTAACAGCTGACAGCCATCCCTGTAACAGCAGCATGGCTTGTCATGCTTGACATCTCAAGCAGACACACATTACACCCTCTTGGACTGACAGCTGTAACTGTGCCAGCTGTTAAACATGAGCATTCTGTGTTTGTACTATGGCATCATTCTTGGTGAGGGTTGGATGCTGCACACAGCCAGTGTCATCCCACCCTGGGGTACATACTCGGAGGGACCATCCATGTCTCATTTGATGTTGACCAGGGAGGTACATCTCAGGTAATTCACACCAGCATGGACATTGAGTGCATCATATTTCTGCTTGCTTTGGGGTGACCTGCGTACTTGTGTTAAGTGGTATTTTGTGGCTACCTACAAGCAGCTTACTCTACCCTTTCCCTTGTTCAGTCTGGTGAGTGGGACAGCTGTGTGTCTGCCTATACAGACACCTATTATGACTGTATCAGGCATGTTGTTTCTCCTTCGGGCCTGTGACTGTTTGGCACACCAGCTTTGCATACTATTAGTTGCATGTGCTATGTTTGAAGGTTGTGGTTGCTTGTGATCTACTTTGGAGGCATCTGTTGGTGTGGTGTGTTTGTAATTAAGGCCTCCGGGAATATTTGTCTGTGTTTATGTGTTTGGTTTACAGTTGTGGTAGGTCTATGTGGGACTGGGTTTGTGGTGTATGTGGTTACCTTCTCCTCCTGACTAGTGTTGACAGTACTGAGTTGTTGGAGCTCAACCTCTGGTTTGGATACATGGATGCATCTATCACATATGATTGTATTTATTGGGGGGTGTTGTGGTTGTCTGTGTACTTGGTACTGGTGTCACATTGCCTCTGGATTCATAGATTATACTTGTTGTGGCTGGACTTAGTGGATTGTATGTGTGGACATATGTTGTTGCCATACTACTGGTCAGTGATTACTTCCCTTTTTATGTTTGGTCTATCATGTGGTAACTTCCTCATTCTCTTGCATGGTTTGGTAATGGCTGGAGGCCAGCATGCCAGATGCCTGTGTGTATGGCATTGTGTGTTGTTGTTATTTGTGATTGCATACTCCAAGCATTCCTAGCTGTGTTCATGGAATGCCTGTATTACATGTTCTGTGGTGTGTCCCATATTCTGCACTTGCACAGGGCATTTTGTGGATTCAACATCGGTTTTGAGGGCTGCAACCTATACTTTACACATGTTTTTCACTGTGGTATTCTGGCCAGGGACTGGGGTCAGGGTATGTATATCCAGTGTGATTACTCTATGGTCTGGTCTTATCAGTGAGGGGTACACTTCTCATCTTGCCATCCAATTCACATGTTGCTGATTATCACATCCAGTATGCTTACCCCTCTTGTGGGAGTAGTACATTGTTCCTGGGCATTTTGGTTTATGGAATCTGGGTAATTTTCTCCTACTGTGTTGGTGCTAGTACAATGCTACCGGTGTATGTCTGGGAATTTTCAGTCGAGCAATATAATGTGGTTTGGGGGGCTTGATATATTCATGTATTCCGACATAGGCCAGGTGCTGTTCCTGGTATTAGGACAGTGGTCTGCAGCAGGCTATATACTGCGAGGCAGTTTTAGCCATTGGTATTTGACCATGGATATTCCATGCTGCTTCTTGTTGTGGTACCAACATGGGGGTGTGGTTATCCTTGCCATTTCTTGCTAGACACCCTTCTTTCATAGCTTGTTCCATGTTTTGCAGCTGTACAGCACAGTATGAGGTGTGACCTGGTAGCGTTAGGGTGCTGATGTGAGCCTTGCCCAGTTCTCTATTACAGGACTGGTATCTACATTCTCCTTACTGTGTGCATTTACACTGCACACATCTTGCTGTTTATACATCTGTCATGGGGTAGTATTACATCTAGGTTCCTATCCCTTGTAGAACCTATGAGGTTGGGTTTGTGTTTTGAGACTTACCTATTCAGGGCATGCTGTGGGTACTGACAGCCTTTGCCAGTATCCATGGGACATGGCATGATAGGTGCACTCCACCCCTAGCAGGTGGTGCATCATGTCAAACTCTGCATATCTTCCCAGCCTGTAACACATTGGCTCCCCTTTGACTGACTGCATTACTTCAGCCAATTATTGTACTTGATCTTCTTGTCTTCATAGTGTAGCATCATGCTTGGTGAGGGTGAGATGTTAGGCAGGGTCTTCATGTTTGCATATACTAGATGGTGTTACATTGCTTAACACATGGTAATCATGCCTCAGGTGGTGTTGCAGGGCTGCCTCTGTCGGATGCACATACTACACTCCCTGTACATGTTTGAGAGCAGGTTGTGTCATGTTAGGCATCCCTGTTACTATATGAGTGATTCAGAGAGGGGGTATCATTCCCAGGGTTCCTACTGAGCCAGTGTATGTGCTATGCATTGCCTCTTTGCCAAGGCCAGGGCATACTGGGCATGCCTCCCTCTGCCTACTGGGGCAGGCTCAGATTGTTCCTCCTCCGAGTCACGCTCTGCCTGTGACTGTGATGGCCTTGGCAATGGTGCGGGGCTGTTTGGCCCGGCCCTATGCTAGTCCTGCTGCAGCTGTTTTCACAAGATCATATTATGTAGCATAGCACATACCATGACAATCTGGGTACATGTAGTTGGTGTGTACTGCAAGGCTCCACCAGATGTGTCCAGACACCGGAACCGTGACTTGAGCAGCCCAAACACACGCTCTATCACATTATGTGTTTGTGCGTGTGCCTCATTATGGCGTTCCTGTTCAGGTGTGTGTGCATTTCTGATGGGTGTCATCAGCCATGGCTCCAGTGCATAACCTGCATCCCCCACTAGGTGTCCGTGTGGGATGTCCCCATTGGCAAATGTCTGGTACAGCTGTGTCAAATGCCAGATGTGGGAATCGTGATAACTCCCAGGGCAGCCAGCACACTCATTCATTATTATGCCCTGGGCATCACACACGACCTGGCAGTTAATGGAGGGGAAGCCCTTGCAGTTAATGTAGGCCCTACCCCGCTCACCGGCTGGTGCTTTGATGCATATGTGCGTGCAGTCTATTGCACCCAGTACCTCAGGGTATTCCGCTATTTGCTGGAAGAGATGCATATTGCTGGCCAATACCTCACGGGCATTGGGGAAATATACATGATCACCGACATGTGCTGACATGGCATCCAGGAACTGGTGTAGTACCCTGGAGGCTGATGCCTGTGATATCCCCATCATATCTCCAGTTGGTCTCTGGAAGGTACCTGTTGCTAGTATTCTTAGGCCAACACATACCTTGGTTTCCACTGGGATGGGTTCCCCTCTGTTGGTTCTGTGTGTGAGGCATGGCCTGCACAGCTCAACAATTTGCTGCAGGAGCTCTCTGTCCACTCTATAGTGCTCTACTATCTCCAGCTCATGTAACCAGTGATAGGTGACCCTGGGCCTGTACACTCTTCTCCGTCTCCTCACTGTGGGTTGTCTGGCACCATCTGCATTGTCACCACCTTCAGCAAGTCGCCTATGTCTCATTATGACAGCTATGGCAGCCCCTAACATTTCTGCTCTGAGTGAAGCTTTTTCAGTTTTCACTTCTATTAGCTTACTCCTGTCTTGCAGTGTCTCTTAATGGAAACATCCTGCACTACTGTTTGCAGAGTTTTAAGTGTTGGGCTGGGCTACTATTCTGCCTGTGTAATTGCCTGCTTCTAATTGTTTTTCACCTGCTAGCTTCAGCAGTTATCCCTGCTAGCTTCCTATTAATTCTGTTGCTTCCTTTTTCCTCTCTGTTTCCTCAGGGGGGAGCAACGTGCATACTATCTGAAACACGCTCACAGTGGCTTACACGCACGCACACGTGCTTACATTGTTCAGAATCTACTTATTTGGGTTTAAACGCATGTACACCCGCGCAAACACTGTTACACATCTGCCAACAGCCTCCAACATGCTCAGCCTGCCCTGCACGCGCGCACACCCACGCAAACAGTGTTAAACATCTCCCAACACGCTCTCACATGCTCTCACTGCCTTACACGCGCACACACTGTCCTACTCGCGCTTCATGGCGTGCACACGTGCGCATGCACGGCCAGCAAGAAACTTTGGTGTAGGTAACAGTGTACACCTTCCATTTCTTGACTTTCCATGACTTATCTAGTGGCACACCTCTTTCCATGATCTGTGCCTGTCATCTGTCATGTTACACTGGCCTCCAATGAACTGCATTTCTTTCTACCATTCCCCCCTGTGATGTCACCTATCTCCTACTCTATTCCTCCCCCTTTTGTATCTCTTACACTACTCAGACTGTGCTCATTTGGTATGTGACTGTGAGATTCAGTATCTGAACCCTCATTTACATGAGATTGCCTACTAATGCTTAGTTACATGTCTTGGATTCAGCTTCCCCCCTTAGCAACCACTACACGGTGGCCATGTTGGTTTTAGTCTGCTTGCCCCTGCATTGTCATTCCATGTATTGCATAAAACCCACATTTGTGGGTTTATAACCTTCTTTTTTATGGTTTTATACAGCGCAGCCCATTTATGCGGGGCTGCGCTGGGTTTAAACATCGGCGATTGCCGAAAAAAAAAAATTATATTTTTAATATTTTTGCATCTGGTTATCTTGCCAATGGCCACATATTTGGCCATTGGCATGCTGCCTGAATCATATGCAACCTTTTTTTTGGAGCTTACATCGCTCTGTTGTGGATTTTGCAAAAATGTACTCGGTTGTCAACTGTGTACATTTCTGCAGCTAAAACGTCTCCTACACGGACTGGTTTCTGCTTCGTGGATTGCTAATATACCTCATTTGCATACCTTTCAGATGCAAGTGAGGTATTTAGCATGTCCACGCCCAGTCTGTGTAAGAGACGTTTTAGCTGGTCTCTTACACAGAGTTTAGGGCTGTTCCTGGATCGCGAGGCTTGCATGGAGTGTTGCACATCTCTTACACTCCGTACAAGCCTTTGTGAATCCTGCCCATAATCCGTGTTGGCGTCTTTCATCAGGAAGGGGGAGAAAGAGAGAGAGAGAGAGAGAAAGGGGCCTCGCAACCCTCTGTTTAGTTACTAAAGGTTTAGTTATATAACATAAATATGATGTTAATATGCACAATGAGTTTTCTAATGCAGCTCCTAGTTCACTTGATGTCATTTAGTTACTAATAGTGTCACTGAATCTGCATAATGTATGTATCTATAAGAAAACATAGGCATTTTCAAAGGAGTTAAACACTTTAATCAGAACTAATTATTTACCATTTAAAATATCTAGTGGAGGATAACAGAATTTCAAGAAAAAATAATTCTAAGTACAACCATTTAACAAGTTCAAAACATCAAATGATGCCATCAGTGCTGTTTTTTCAAGCTGCAGCTTCATAAACTTGTTAAAAAGTGTCTAAATAGGTTCATGCACAACAAAGTTGTCTCTAGTGAAGAAAAAAGAATTTTTGATGGTAAATTCAGATCTTGAAGCTTTAGAGTTTACAGAAAGCAAAAAAAAAGCATACTCAAGCTGCTTTGTCAGTGCATGTCATGAATCTGCACAATGAGAACAGTCACACAGACTACCAGTTTCCTCACAAAACATCAGCATCTTGAAAAAATGAACCCTTTCATATAAAAATAGTTATTTAGAAGAAACAACAGCTGCCTCAAATCAGAAATCATATTATAACATTTCAATTATTTACCCACCAGTTAAGCAGGCCAGAGAGAGAGAGAGAGAGAGAGAGAGAGAGAGAGAGAGAGAAGGAGCCTAATATATATATATATATATATATATATATATATATATATATATATATATATATATATATATATAAAGTCTAGATTAAGTAATCCAATGATTAGGTGATTGAACACCTAATCATCGACCACGTAATATTGAACTGCAAAATAGCAAATGCTGCCAGAAAATGTTACAGTTGACCACAAAAAAAAAAAAAAAAAAAAAAACTTTCCAGCCAAACTAAGTGGGGGCCTCATCCCCACACCTACTGACATGAGGGGCTGTGCCCCCCACATGCTCCTTAACTAAATATACCAACTCCGAGATCACTCCACAGTGGAGAAAATGGCAAAATCCAGTGAACGGCCCAGGGAAATCTTTCCCTGAGTTAAATTGGCCATTCACTGTTTTTTCCTTTCAATATTACGTGGTCGATGATTAGGTGTTCGATCACCTAATCATCCAATCACGTAATATAGACCATATATATATATATATATATATATATATATATATATATATATATATATATATATATATATATATATAAAACATATTTAGGTATCTATAAAACACCATTAATGTACCGTATTAATGTTTAAATGTATCTAAAAAAAGTCTAAAACATTTAGTTAGAAACCCTATAGGCACAAGACAAGACGAGCGTATACTGCAAAGTCCAACAAGGTTTAATAGCTGAGTAAAACAAGCTTACAGCAATCAGTAGTCCAGTGCACACTCCGGTAACTGCCAAGCAATAAAAAGTTAAAAACGATTTGGCTGCATAGAATCCAAGTCACAAAGTGTAAAGCACTTTCCGTTAGGAAACACTTCTCCTAACTTCTTCAGACAATAGTGCTCAGAAAGAAAAAACAAGTTTAAGTACTATCCTAGTGACTCATACTTTTTAATACAATTAAGCCAGAAACAGTCAGATAATTTAAAGGTATAATCCTAAAATACTGAAGTCAGTTTGTTTTTGTTAAGTCATTAGATAAAATGAGTGCCTTAGTTTTATAAAAAAAAAAACAAAGTTCTGTTGTCTTGTAATGGAACATGTAGTAAATAAAATAGTATTAATTAAAATCGTAGTTAGTTAACTTTACTTATAGCTAATGTTCAGGGACCCGTAGAAGTAGTAATCTTTTCTTAAAAAACTGTGTTGTGTAACATTTCTTTTGACCTATAAAAGGTGGGTGTAACTTAGCAATTATAACCTCCCTCGGGCTAATGAGCATCTATTATTTAACCATCTAACAAAAATAATGTATGTACAGCTACTATCTCTTAAGGCTCTTTAATTTTAGCACACATAGAATAGAAGTCATTTCATTCAAGCCGGGTGGAAAGCATGCATTGAGTCTAACCTGCCACAAAAGTTCCAGTTTCTCCAACATAAGTGTAGATGCTTCTCCTCTACTGCTCATCTCAATTGAGTCAATGGCCTTAAATTTGAAATTATGGTTAGGGTTTTCAATGCAGTATCTAGCTAGTGGGCTATCCATTTTCCTTTTGTTAATGTAATAAACATGTTCATAAATCCTCTCCTTAAACTTATGGTAAGTCTTGCCTACATAAAAACTAGGGCAGCACTGACATAATGCTACATGGACTAAGGCTTTGGAGTTACAGTTAAACTTGTTCTTCAGTAAATAGTCTCGGCCCTAATAATGGATTTTGACCCTGTAGCAATGTGTCAACACTAGTTACATGCCTCACATTTAAATGTCCCTGGGGTACCTCTAAAAGTGCTGTAACTACTTTCAGTAAGTTTTTTTAGGTTCCTTCTTTTTTTCCAGGTGACCAGCAGTTTGTCTCCCAACTTTCCTTGTATATCCCTGTCAGACAGTAACAACTGCCAGTTTTTGCCCAGTATTGTGATCAGGGTTTCATAATCTAAAGAGAATGTAGTCACGAATCTCAAACAATTTTGCTCCCTTTGTGGTCTAATACTATTCCTAACTACGGGGTTACTCAGTTCTATCTCTACTGAGACGTTGGTTTCCAAAGTGTGAGCTGCTGTCCATCCTTGGGAGAGGATGGGTCTGAAGTGGCCAGAGGCCCTTTTACTACTCACCTCCCTTATAAGGTCAGCAATCAACTCAATGGACTTCAAAAGTTCACATTCCTCAAAGAAGTGGCCATCCTCCTTAGTCATCCTGGATGCTCGTACCAGTTGGCCCTTCACTACACTCCTCTTCTGGTGCAACGGGTGAAAACTAGTGTAATGTAAGAATGAGTTAGAGCAAGTATTCTTTCAGAAAATCCTTGCTAGATATTTATTCTGGGCTCTATCTTTAGATAGTTCAACATCCAAGAAGCTCATAGAATCTATATGGAAGTTACTAGTAAACCTGAGAAAGGTGGTGGACCTATTAAACTGCTCCAAAATTTCAGCAGCTAGTTCAACATCCCCTTTAATAATCATAAAAATGTCATCTAAAATGTGGGTGTAATAATACATGCACTCATTCAGTCCAGGGTTATCAAAAATGGTATCTTTTTCCTATTTGGCCATGACTAAATTAGCGAAACTAGCTCCACAAGGGGAGCCCAGAGCTACACCAATCTGCTGTCTGAAAAATTATTTTTTCAAAGGTAATATACTTATTGGACTGTGTTATACCTAGCAATTCCTCCACCAATCTCAGTTCTGAATGTTCTGTCCCTTTAAATATCATAAGTTCGATAACCCATTCTATTCCCAAGGTTTTTGGGATCACCGTGTATAGATTGCAAACATCCACTGTTAAAAAACAAAAGTGCTCATTATAAGCTAAAGAGTTATTACTCATCAAAAATGTCCAAGAGTCTTTGCAAATATTAGGTTCCTGGGCCACAAATCTCTTCAGAATGTCATCTATCACCTTAGCACAAGAATAGGTGATTGATTGTATAGCATCCACTAAGGGGTGCTTAGGTGGATCTCCTTGATTCTTGTGGATTTTAGGTGTTCCAAAAAGTACAGGTAGTCTAGGTGATAGTACTGACAAATAGTTAAACATGTCAAGGTCGATGAGTGACTCAATGAACATATCATTCAGGAAAATTCTGATACGGTTGTATGTTATGTTCAATTCATTCAGGCTCACTTTAATATATGCGTCACTTTCAAGTAGATTCCCCATTCTTTCCTTGTAGTCCATTTTGTGCATAATGACCAGTCCATCCCCTTTGTCAGGTTTCATTAGGCGGACTGGTAAAAGTCTAAAGTTGCTTAGGGCTTCTCTTCCGTTCTTGTTCAAGTTGGTCCTTAATTCAAACTTATGTTGATGGTTAATAAAAGCCCTAAAGTCCATTTTGCACATTCTTTCAAATAGTAAAATGGACGGATGTAAAGGGGGATTAAATGTACTAGAAATACGCAAGTTTGGGTTCCCATTGTAGTTCCCGTTACCCAACATTAATTGTAAATTGAGTTTTCTAGTGTAAAGTTTAAAGTCCAGTAATAAGGACCCTAAATCAGTAGCATGAGTTGGAATGAATGTAAGTCCTTTTGCAAAAATTTCAACTAATAGAGGGTCGATAGTGTATTCAGTAAAGTTGTAAATTTTAAAATCTCTGCTTTTATTCATTACAACTTTACAAGAGGGGTTATTTGAACTGGCCCTTTGGTGAAAGGTCACCTCCTGTTCCTGTTGCTGTTGTTCCTCATTGTGTTGTATTTCCTCTGTTGCTTGGGGGTAGATTTGTTCACCCCCTGCCCCCGATGGTTCATGGAGTTTTTTGGAACATTATTTGAACTCATGCCCGCTATCCGAGAATTGTTGTCCTCATCATCCTGGTCTGTGAAGTAGTTGTTTTGGTGGGCTTCGTTCTCATTTAGTGCCCCACGTTTCTAGACCCTAGTAAACCCTCATTTTGATTGCCATTACTATTATCAGATGTACCCCTTGTGGTATTAAAAGCTCTAGGGGCATTCCATATTTGTGATGGGGGCGGGGCTGGGTAAGCTGTTCCATTTGCATAGTCCCTCCGGTCTCTGTTAATTTTTCTAATTTTAGTTTCCCTAGTTTTTGACAGTAAGTTATTAATACTGGTAAAAGTCCTGTTATATTCAAAATGGTATCTTTGGAAGTCAAGGTCCCTTTTAATTTCATCGTTTAGGGTAGTAACTTCACTAGATAATTCATTAATGTGCACCTGCTAATGCTTGGACATAATCTTCAATAATTCTAACCCCTGAGTGTTGAAAAATGTCACTAGTTCAATATGAAAGGCAGAATCTTTAACTAGTCCAGTAGGATACTGCTAAAAACACAAGCCTTTTGGCACAATCTTCTCTTTAAGACATTCACTAAAGTAGTTCACTTCTAGTTGTAATTTTCTTATTTTAACAAGTTTAAAATCAAACAATTTTAGTTTCTCCACAATACTCACACTCCCAGTTGCCGGTTGTCCCACTAAGTTGTCAGAAATGTTGTCAGCAAGTAGTTTAGGCTCATCCCTGAGCCATGAATTTAAGTCCGGGACTCCAAAAAGCCCTAGTGTAGTGTATACCTGCAGGTATTGTGGGTTGAATTCCACGGTCCCTCGCTTCAGTAACACTACCGGTACCTGTATTCAGACGAGTGTTTCTCAAAGTGCTCGTCACATTGGTACCTGCACTAGAAACAGTAATGTTGTTCATGTTTGAACTTCCCTCCATTTGGGTGTTTTGCGATAAAGTGTCCATGCGTGTAGCTAGGTCGTACAGCCTTTGATTCATAACTTCAATTAATAAGGTCAGGTTCCCAACTTCAGTTTGGGTTTAAATCTGTGTTAGAAATAGACTCTCAGTGCCGTTCGACTCCACAAGAGACATGTTTACTAAAAACGTCCAAAAACTAATAGGTACATGACAAGATGAGCGTACACTGCACAGTCCAACAAGGTTTAATAGCTGAGTAAAACAAGCTTATAGCAGTCAGTAGTCCAGTGCACATTCCGGTAACTGCCAAGCAATAAAAAGTTAAAAATGATCTGGCTGCACAGAATCCAAGTCACGAAGTGTAAAGCACTTTTCGTTAGGAAACACTTCTCCTAACATCTTCAGACAATAGTGCTCAGAAAGAAAAAAACAAGTTTAAGTACTATCCTAGTGACTCATACTTGATAATACAATTAAGCCAATTAAGCACAGTCACATAATTTAAAGGTATAATCCTAAAATACTGAAGTCAAACAGTTTGTTTTTGTTAAGTCATTAATTTTTGGATGTTTTTAGTTAGAGACCCTAATCAGAAACACCTTGTTACCCCACCACTGACCCACTAGAACAAATGCACTTTTATATTAAGTCAAATTATACCAATACTGAAAAATTAGAAGACTTACATAATTTGTAGTTATTTAAAAGGGAAAAGTATGTAAAGTACTTATAATGGGGAAAAGAAAGAAAAGGAACATTAGTAACAAAAAAGAATTGGAAGAAAGAAGAGAGAGAGAGAGAATGTTACTTAAATACTCAGTACTATATGTAGTTAGAAGAAATATATATATATATATAGAAAGGAAAAGAGAAAGTTAATAATAAAAATGATTCATATTACCTTAAAGCATAGATACTTTCCAGAATCAAATATATTATGATTCATAAAACAAAACATTTAAAATTAGAAGGAATTTATTCATTTGTCCTTTAGTTTCTTAGTTTTCTTTGCTCCTTCCTTCATAGACTATCCATTTTTTGTTGCCTGTCTCTTCAAACTCCGGGATGACCATTCCATTTCCTCTATTTCCGACAGCATTTTCTTCTTTTGGATAAATGTTACTGCTTCTTGTAGGGAATCAAAGATATTCACTCTTTCTGGCAATGTGATTTTTATTCTTGCAGGAAAAAGAATTTGAGGTTTAATATTTGCTTTTTTCAAGGACATAATTAGAGGAACCCACTCCTTTCTTCTGGATATGACTGTAGATGTGTAGTCATTGTGAAAACAAATAACTTTTTCACCCACCTTGATAGGGGAATTAGTCCAAGATGATTTCTGCACTAAGTTGCTGTCTTGTGAGGAAAGAAATCTAAGTATTATAGACATGGGGTTAGATGACCTCAGAGATGAAGCTGGATTTGCCAGGAGCCGATGAGCTCTCTCAATTCCAAAAGAGACGGATTCAGGCATGTTTATTGTTGATGAAAACCACGTATTGAAGAATTGAATCATGTTAGCACCCTCTTCTTTCTCAGGAATTCCATATATTCTTATGTTATTTCTCCTTGCTCTGCTTTCAAGGTCTTCCAGTTTCCCAATCAGCCTAGTGTTTTGTTTCATAAGATATTCATTGTGATGTTAATTTTCTGTCAGTCTAGTATCTAGGTCAGTTATTGTTTCCTCTAAGGCAAGAATCTGTTCAGATTGTTTTTTTACTATTCCATAATGAAGTTCCAGTTGTTTACTGCATTCTTGTTTGATAATATCCATTTTGTTTACGAATTTGCCCATTTTTAGTGCCAGTTCCTGGATGTTTGTTATTATAAGATGTAGTTCTTTCTTCACTGCACTCTCCTGGTGTGGGTTCTTCACGTTGCTCATGTTTTTAGTGACAGCTCTTGGATGTTTGTTATTATAAGATGTAGTTCTTTCTTCACTGCACTCTCCTGGTGTGGGTTCTTCACGTTGCTCATGTTTTTAGTGACAGTTCTTGGATGTTTGTTATTATAAGATGTAGTTCTTTCTTCACTGCGCTCTCCTGGTGTGGGTTCTTCACGTTGCTCATGTTTTTAGTGACAGTTCTTGGATGTTTGTTATTATAAGATGTAGTTCTTTCTTCACTGCACTCTCCTGGTGTGGGTTCTTCACGTTGCTCATGTTTTTAGTGACAGTTCTCGGATGTTTGTTATCATAAGATGTAGTTCTTTCTTCACTGCACTCTCCTGGTGTGGGTTCTTCACGTTGCTCATGTTTTTAGTGACAGTTCTCAGATGTTTGTAATTATAAGATGTAGTTCTTTCTTCACTGCACTCTCCTGGTGTGGGTTCTTCACGTTGCTCATGTTTTTAGTGACAGTTCTTGGATGTTTGTTATTATAAGATGTAGTTCTTTCTTCACTGCACTCTCCTGGTGTGGGTTCTTCATGTTGCTCATGTTTTTAGTGACAGTTCTTGGATGTTTGTTATTATAAGATGCAGTTCTTTCTTCACTGCACTCTCCTGGTGTGGGTTCTTCACGTTGCTCATGTTTTTAGTGACAGTTCTTGGATGTTTGTTATTATAAGATGTAGTTCTTTCTTCACTGCACTCTCCTGGTGTGGGTTCTTCACGTTGCTCATGTTTTTAGTGACAGTTCTTGGATGTTTGTTATTATAAGATGTAGATCTTTCTTCACTGCACTCTCCTGGTGTGGGTTCTTCACGTTCCTCATGTTTTTAGTGACAGTTCTTGGATGTTTGTTGTTATAAGATGTAGTTCTTTCTTCACTGCACTCTCCTGGTGTGGGTTCTTCACGTTGCTCATGTTTTTAGTGACAGTTCTCGGATGTTTGTTATTATAAGATGTAGTTCTTTCTTCACTGCACTCTCCTGGTGTGGGTTCTTCACGTTGCTCATGTTTTTAGTGACAGTTCTTGGATGTTTGTTATTATAAGATGTAGTTCTTTCTTCACTGCACTCTCCTGGTGTGGGTTCTTCACGTTGCTCATGTTTTTAGTGACAGTTCTTGGATGTTTGTTATTATAAGATGTAGTTCTTTCTTCACTGCACTCTCCTGGTGTGGGTTCTTCACGTTGCTCATGTTTTTAGTGACAGTTCTTGGATGTTTGTTATTATAAGATGTAGTTCTTTCTTCACTGCACTCTCCTGGTGTGGGTTCTTCACGTTGCTCATGTTTTTAGTGACAGTTCTTGTATGTTTGTTATTATAAGATGTAGTTCTTTCTTCACTGCACTCTCCTGGTGTGGGTTCTTCACGTTGCTCATGTTTTTAGTGACAGTTCTTGGATGTTTGTTATTATAAGATGCAGTTCTTTCTTCACTGCACTCTCCTGGTGTGGGTTCTTCACGTTGCTCATGTTTTTAGTGACAGTTCTTGGATGTTTGTTATTATAAGATGTAGTTCTTTCTTCACTGCACTCTCCTGGTGTGGGTTCTTCACGTTGCTCATGTTTTTAGTGACAGTTCTTGTATGTTTGTTATTATAAGATGTAGTTCTTTCTTCACTGCACTCTCCTGGTGTGGGTTCTTCACGTTGCTCATGTTTTTAGTGACAGTTCTTGGATGCTTGTTATTATAAGATGCAGTTCTTTCTTCACTGCACTCTCCTGGTGTGGGTTCTTCACGTTGCTCATGTTTTTAGTGACAGTTCTTGGATGTTTGTTATTATAAGATGTAGTTCTTTCTTCACTGCACTCTCCTGGTGTGGGTTCTTCACGTTGCTCATGTTTTTAGTGACAGTTCTCGGATGTTTGTTATTATAAGATGTAGTTCTTTCTTCACTGCACTCTCCTGGTGTGAGTTCTTCACGTTGCTCATGTTTTTAGTGACAGTTCTTGGATGTTTGTTATTATAAGATGTAGTTCTTTCTTCACTGCACTCTCCTGGTGTGGGTTCTTCACGTTGCTCATGTTTTTAGTGACAGTTCTCGGATGTTTGTTATTATAAGATGTAGTTCTTTCTTCACTGCACTCTCCTGGTGTGGGTTCTTCACGTTGCTCATGTTTTTAGTGACAGTTCTTGGATGTTTGTTATTATAAGATGTAGTTCTTTCTTCACTGCACTCTCCTGGTGTGGGTTCTTTGAGTTGCTCATCTTGAGATCTCCAGTAGAAAACTTCTTGACAGAAATAATTAAAAAATTCTCTTGACTATGTATTGGTTTTTAGAAAATAATAAAGAGTCTATGTTAATCTAACTTTTAGTATACTTTTAGTTAGATTTTTTTAAAAAATGAAAGTATATTTCCTCTCAGGATATTAAAATCTAAGCAGAGCTACGGATTTCTGCTGCTGTCAGACTGGCATCTTGGCCACGCCCAAAGCCTTCATTTTTTTCATATATTAACTGAGCATGGATAGTACTATCTAGCACCTACCAAAAATCAAAGAATGGAGTACAGTGTGTGTGTGTGTGTGTGTGTGTGTGTGTGTGTGTCTGTGTGTGTGTGTGTGTGTGTGTGTGTGTGTGTGTGTGTGTGTGTGTGTGTGTGTGTGTGTGTGTGTGTGTGTGTGTGTGTGTGTGTGTGTGTGTGTGTGTGTGTGTGTGTGTGTGTGAGTGTGTGTGTGTGTGTGTGTGTGTGAGTGTGTGTGTGTGTGTGTGTGTGTGTGTCTTTCTTATTTTACTTCATGTATATGCAGTTGAGGATGTATTTCATAAGTAAACAATTTGGACTTTGCCCAGAGGGATAAACATTGTAAACAGTTAGTTGTCCATGAAATATCTCAACACATCACCAACTCATGTACACACTACATAAAGCCACAATATGAGAAGTATCACCTCCACTCCCTAAAAGTTTTATGGGTATATACATATATTATGGTTAAAATTCAGTCTGCTACATGGTTAGAAAGAAGCAGAACAAAAAAAAACATAAAATATATATCTCAGTGTATTGCAGATAATTGCCTAATTTATGCAATCAGATATAGCACAAACAATTTTAAGTATAAAAACATTTTAATTAATTTTGTTTCCATGGCTATTTGTTATGTATTCTCCTAGCATATCTTGTGTCATACTTGCACATCTCGTTGTACTTCACACCTGCTCATAATTTAAACTGAAACATTTTGGAAGTGGCTTTTCTTATCTATTTACTCTATACAGAACAGTGATGAAAGACAAGTAATCTTTTGTTCATCATGTTTTTTTTAGATGATGATGATATGAGTTACCAGGGTATTATTCCAAACTGTGTTTTGTTTTCCGGCATCTTAGTGACTATCATTTCTTACATCAGGATGAACACTGTTTGGTTTGCTCATGCAGACATGTTCAGGAGTTAGTGTGGTGCTTTATTTACCACTCCTTTATTTTATAAGATCTTCAGTGGTATTAAGGTGGCAAGACAATCCTACTTGCCATGCATATAATTAAGGATTTATTGTCACTTGTTTAAAAAGATGACATTTTAAAATATCACACTTAATAAGTGCATATAGGTAGAACATCAAAGTTGACATGAATATTAATATGTCAGACTCAATTATCTACAAATTAAGAAAACAAACTACTGAATTACAAGGTATACTGGATACCTCTTAACATCATCTAGGAGGTTACGTCACTGTGAAAGCTTACATGGTTATTTTTGTTTTAAATTCAGCATCGCTTGAATATTTAAAATGTCTTTGCCCTGCTAACAATTCTTTCATCAAGGAACTTCAAATAATGTCACCATCTAAAAAGCATATTTTGTATTTATAAATTGCCTTTGAATCCACAGATTCAACAAAATGTTATAAATGAGTACTTTCTATGCTGAATGGGTATAATAATGCCAAGAAAATTCAAATATATGGTAATTACTTAAATTGCTAAGTTCCTATATCCACCAAATTATAAATGTTTATTTCTTTCATTGGGACAGATTCCAAAACAGTTGCTTTCAGTGTAAGTCTGCCCTCATTCTGAAAAACTTGCTTAGTGCAAGCCACTTAATTCAGTCTAAGGTTTAATTATAAACAGGCTTACACCAGGGGGCAGCTTCCAGTATACTTACTCTCAGTGTAAGTGAACACAGTCAATTAAACTGAATTAAATAGATTTATAAAATTTTCAATTATTATATAAAAACATATTTCATATATTTTTATCAATTCATATCCTATAATGCATTTTATTATAAAACAGCAGCTGTATTTAGTTCTCGATTTAAACAATTAGGCATAAATGTATATCTTAAAATGAATTTAATTTCCAGCAATAGCAGCATTAGTTACATATCATCCTGTCTAGATAAAGAGGGTTTTGTCAAGACAATAAAAAATAAAATTGAAACTCAGCCGGCCTGATGTCATAGGCAATGTGAAGCTACAAGATTATTCATATTCCGATTCCTGAATTCATGAAGTTTTTTCCATAATCCTATGGTTCACTTTTTAATTTTACTTGACCTGCATAACATTTCACATCCTCATCCTTGCATAAGGTATATATATATATATATATATATATATATATATATATATATATATATATATACAGTATACACACACACACACACACACACACACACACACACACACACACACACACACACACACACACACACACACACACACACACACACACCACTCCATATGCTTTGCAGTCAAAATAAGCAATGGAGTAAAGTTAACAGCCTATTCATTTTACATGATGCAAAATTGCTATTGCACAATAAACCTTACATCTCCAGTAACAAAACAGAAGAAACTCTACTAGAAGCCATCAAAACACTGTAACTCAAATATTCCTTCAAATTCTTGTTTGACGTGCAAGAAAATTCAACGCACTATGGAAAAACATCCTTAGGTTCTGCATCTGCCTTAAGAATATACCAATTTTCTCTATTTCTCCACAACTGATGAGAAGGCAAGTATTTCTCAGCATTGTCTTGTATGCCATTTTACAACCACTTATCCTAGTTGTTCTCTTTGCCCTTCATTTTGGTTGCCTTAAAGGAGAATATAACGTTAAGAAGGGACACTAAGAGCAGCTCTCAGCATTGGAGTGTAAAAGGCAAATCCACCACAAGGAAATAACTCATTAAATGCAGTTTTGATTATTTGATTTTCACTAAGGATGCAGCTGATGACTTTTTGTGTGTGTTTGGAATGGCATTACAACATCCTTTTTCAGTTTTGATGCAGACAATACAGTAGCATGCCATTGCTGTATTTACCTTTAGACAAGCAGTGCATATTGCCTCAGTGAAAGCCTGCAGTCAAGAGCTTGCCAGAAACTGTCATCAGAAACATGAGCAGGCTTAGAGTTCTGCAGAACAGCAGCAGCAGAAAGGAAAAAAATTTGCTCTATGGGATGTGACAAAGCCCATGGTAAAGATTGTCTGTATTATTAAAAAGGTGCTACACATTTATAATAATCATCCCTAGAAAATGTACACAAGGTTGGTTTGTAAACGCATGTCAATGGTTTAGCAGAATTAGCAAAAAGCATATATATATATATATATATATATATAGAGAGAGAGAGAGAGAGAGAGAGAGAAAGGTCCAGCTCTGAAAATGAGGCCTGAGATTTCTATTTTAAAAATATATTTTTGATTATAGTATTGCTGTTCTTTACATTATTAGGGTCTGTTTGTTGTCCACTTTTTAATTTGTTGTATATCAGTATGTTTTGTGACATTCCTCTTCTATTGCTCTGCTTGACTCTGTGTATATGAATGAATATGTTCATTTGTAAAATTCAAGCAAGTGAGATATGTACAAAAAGGCAACCAGACAGAAACATAGTCTTTCAGTGGTAGAAAAGGTTATATATAATATCTGTACACAGATTATTTGTATAACTGTCTAAAGACAAAACTTAAACTGCTACAATGCATAATATTATTTTCTGTATTTGCATTGTCTTTGCCAAATTATACAATTATTTCTCATTAATATAAAAAAACAGGTTCCCTATTACATCAGCGAATGCTTAAAATAGCGAATGCTGTTTAATTTAACCGTGAAATCCCAAACGCATGGAGCAGCGATTTTTTTCCTAGGGAAAAAAATCACTGGGCTGTTTTCAGGACTTTGCCATTTCCTCCACTATGGTGCGATCTCAGAGTTGGTATATTTAAGTAGGTGGGTATGGGGGTCACTTTATTTTGTGTTTGAGGTTTTTTTTTGTTGGTTTTTTTTATGAAAAAAAAATCACTGTTTCGTGTGTTCGGCATTTTGACATTTTAGGGTTGATTATACAGTGTTCGCTATTTTAAGCCTCCGCTGTTATAACATAGACCCAAAAAAAACATGTACACTGATTGGTCAGCCAAATCAGCATGCCCATTGAAATCAAGCATAGACCAAAAGAAAAAAGTCTGGCCACTGAAGTACCACTGAGCTGCCAGACTTTTATATTGATACATGCTACCGAGTGTAGACTAAATACAAGAACAGTCAGGTACATTCTGTAAAACTGAAGAAAAAAGGTACCTGATTTTCCTTGTATTTCTGAGTTCTCTTGGCAGACTGTCATACCTTTGAACTGTCCAGATGTTTAGAGAATGTCTACATTTTTGTCTTATATTAAAAAAAAAAAGCAATGGACATTCTTTTCTCTCCTTTGCTTCTGTTGAACAGTGCAGATGTACAGTGCAAGTGTGGGAATGTAAGTACCATACACATGTGCAGTAGATCAGAAAAAGTGAGAGAATGTGATAACAATGTGGAGGAACACTACAGTGCTCTATACAAAGACATTATTTAAGAAAGGTAAGCCATTTCTTTCTTAAGTAACATCATTGTATAATAGCAATGACCCACTCCTGGGTGTGGGTAATGCTGGATTTACCAGTGATTGATGTGGTTTGATAATGAGGGTGTACTGCTTAATTAGCTAACTCATCCATTCACATATTTTTAGGGTTATACAGAATAGTAATTATATTGTGTGAATTTAGTCTGACTCTGATGATGTTAGAATTTCCCTAAACTCCAATAAGCAAATCTTTATCTATCTATCTATCTATCTATCTATCTATCTATCTATCTATCTATCTATCTATCTATCCATCCATCTATCTATCTATCTATCTATCTATCTATCTATCTATCTATCTATCTATCTTTCTTTCTTTCTATCTATCATCTATCTATCTATCTATCTATCTATCTATCTATCTATCTATCTATCTATCTATCATCTATCTATCCATCTATCTATCAGTGTATGTAGTTAGTTAGTTAGTTAGTTAGTTAGTTAGTTAGTTAGTTAGTTAGTTAGTGTTAGTTAGTCAATGGATGTTGGAGGTGCTGTCATAATAGGCTATTACATTGTATATGTGCAATTAAATACTGAAAGACTACATTGCAGGACTGATAATTGCAAATATTACCTTAGTAGTTACAGAAAAGCAACATGCTGACAAAAAGGGAGAGGGTGATTGTGAAAGAAGCACATGTTTGTTAGAAATAAGATAGTACCAGCAAAGAAACTTGGATTTAAAGATATTATATTTGATGGGTACTGTCTTAGCATATACTCAGTAAAGGATTCCATTGTGGCAAGCAAACTCAAAATGGGAAAAATAATCCAGTGCTACTCTAACACAAATACACTTTTCTTTCTTAATAATGATGCCATTTTATGATGGACTATGCTGCTTGATTTGATAACAAGGTATAAAAATGATCAGAATGGAAAGTTTTTCTTTTTTGCTTGTGTGTATAAAACAATAAAAATAGAAATAGAATAACCAAATAAACTAATGGTAACTTAATACATTAGTACACTACAACTCTACATAGGTAGAATAAAAGCAATGTAATGTTCTAATTCAGATATAAAAAAGAGAGAGGAAGAGATATAAGACGAACATAAAAAGTGAACGGCATAGTTGGTGGTGGGAGAGACTTTTGATAAGTGGGGGGAGTCACAACTGCATGATTAAATTACATGCAGGATGAATATTTGAATATTTTTGTTTTTTAAATTCATCTCAGAAGTAATTATTGATCAACTTCTCAATGTGAGTATGAAGAGATTCCCAAATCAGAGGTGTCAGAAGAAAGAAACTTTAATTGGAATAATGTTGTCTCATTTTAGAAGTTTGCAGGAATGTTATGATTGTTTGGAGAGATATGAGGCAATAAACATAGATATATATTACTAGACACTGTACAAATGGCTCTTGAATGAGTCATTTATAGACCAGGGATCTGAGAAGTAAATTTACATGACCTGTGATTGACAGCCATTTTGCTTTGCAGAAGATTTGGTAGTGGTGTTTTAATCAGGGGGGGTAAGGCAGATGAATCTGTAAATGCTATCGGCAGTGCTTTGCAGTGCCATAAAATTTTTCTTTAAAGCAGACTGAATTAAAGTCACATCTTTACCAAAAATGGCCATAACCTCAGAAATGTGGCATCTTCTTTGCCTGAAAGAGAAACAAGTTGTGTTTTTTTTTTCTTTTGTAACTTTGATTTGTTACTCTAACCAAATTCCTAGTTGTCTAAAATATTATGTATTTTCTAAGGATATTTGGTTCTTGAAAACTATGTGCCAGTCTTTGTGGGGTTCAAGATAAGATGTTTGTCTTAAGATAAATAACCAAATAATAAGATGGCTAAGGTTGTCATCAAGTTGCCTTTTTACTGGAGAGTACAAGTTCTTGGATCTGTAAATAACCATATAATCTGAGTGCAGTGAGATTGGTAAATTAAGTAGGTAAACTGTCAAATTATTAATAGGTAGGGATAACAGTATGGGGGTGTAATAATGGCTTTTATTGAATGAACAGACATGATGTATTAACAAAGACAATGGTTGCGGAGGAGTTGAAGAGCGTATAGGAAGTAATCTTTACAGAGAGTGATGAGCCAGGTGACTCCCTATTAATAAGTGCCAACATGCCAAAATACAACACCAAAAATGTAGGAGAAAAACAAATATTTAAATTTACGTATTCTAATTCCAGGATTTCCATATCTCAGAGAAAAGGGAATATTCCAAAAAATGAATATATCATATCCAATAAATGTATGTCCATTTTTTTTGGCCATTCCATGTCTGCATTATGGGACTTGGTAAAGCATATCCCAACATTTGAAATTGTTGACTAACCAGGCATGTATGCTATCAGAACATTCAGCAGCATGCTGAAGTATTTGTCAAATAGAAAATTAATATGTTGTATTCTTATAGTTTTGAAGTAAAAGGGAGACATGAAAGTGAGTGATTCTGGTGTCTGATTGAACTGGTTGTGGTCTGATGAAAAGGGAGGGGTAGTGAAATAATACAAATGAGTTAGTCAAGAGTCAGTCAGGAAAGAATATCTGCAATTGTGTGTATGGAGTTATCCTTTTGAGTGTTTTATTGTTAGTTATTCCTTTAAAGTGGTTACAAGGTTCTGAATATGTTTTGATTTGTGGAGTAGACATTTTGTGAGTGCCTGTAGTCTGTATTTATGCTGTCTAGTAGCATTATTGTTTAAGTTTCTAGCTGGTGCAGGTCTATGGACTTATGCTACTTAGCAGCTTTATTGGCTATGCTTTTAAGTGCTTGATTATTTCCAAGCATTGCAGGCATCATCATTAGTTTGAAAAGAATAAGTAATTCTTTAGTTTCCCTACTGGATATTACTTGTTTGAAAAAAGTTAAATTACTTTAGGAAAGGGCTTATTCTGAACGAGGAGTAGAACATTGCTAAGGCTGTTAACAGCATGCAATGCATCAGGTATGGGAGTTATAAGTCTGCCCCATCTTTCTTGTACATACTAAGCCAAACCCTGACCTTGTCCCAAACCCAATCCCCTACATTAACTAACAAAAAGCCTTATTTTGGCAATAGCAGTACACAAAGCACTTGAACATATGCACACAAGTAGCATTAGATACACACATCACTAAATCTAACCCACAGACTAGCTCTAACTCTGACCCAAAAGCACAAACATTCACAAAAACACTCTAAATCATTCACATACCACACAATCTATTCCCTAACTTAGCTCTTCCTCTAACCTAACAAGCAAGCACTTGCATGTGCACACAATGCAGCAGGTCACATAGGTGGAAGATTAGTAGTTGCTAACTTTACGGCAAAGAAAACAATCTATAAAACATACATTTTAACTCTGACTAAAAAAAAAAACAAGCTGTATTAAAGTGCTGGAGATGATTTTTTGGCTGAGAAATGAGGTTTGCTAACAAACCAATTTGTTCAGGGACATCCTCAAAGGGGGATGGGTTAGATAAATATATTACTGGGAGTTAAGAGGGTAGGATGGGGATGAAGGAGTTAAATGAAATGAGGACTGATTGGGAGAAAATGTGGTAAGGGTAGGGAGCGGCTTAAGGGATTTATGCAAGTATAACTGGGTAAGGAATCACATTTTGGTGTGAACTTTTCATGGGGCTTATTTTAGAAAAATGTTATTTCTCATCTTTCTTAAGTTTGTATTAATATTCTGTATCAAATAAGACAAGTCTTTCCATCCTATGCAGTTTTTTTTTTTCGGACGAGGATGGAAAGGCTCCCCTACAAGTTTTCTAGCACGATTAACAAACTTTATATAAATAATAAATGCAGTCTTCTACCATTTGAATGATTTCTCATTACACTGTTACAAAAAACAGCAAACCACTGCGCTCCCACACCTCTTCTTCCTAGCCCAGAGTGATCATTAAATGTTATACATAATAATTCCCACAATCTCTTCACATCTTTCTATGTTATTTCATGACATGAATATTGAATAAGCATAACATTTCTCTACATATATATGTATATATATATATATATATATATATATATATATATATATATATATATGTATGGATTCAATTTATAATCGCGAAATACTGCAATATCAAATTGCAGTATCTCAAAACCATGAAGTTGAATACTCTAAACACCAAACATACATAAACCCGACACCCAAAATCACGAAACCATAAAATCCCGAAAAACACACATCATACACTGGAAAACACATACACGGACGTACATACCTTCCACTTCCCTACAACAAACATAACACACACACACACACACACACACACACACACAGCCAAACACATACACACACCTACCCTTAGTATATGCAGGGAGATAAGCCCACTGCACCCCCCCCATATGGAGGTCTGCACCCCCCCACCCCCACCCCTACTTATATATACTAACTCTCAGGTTTCACAGCACTCACAACCCAGCACCGCACAGTCACCCACCCCGCACAAGCACACATCACATACGCATGGACACCAGCACTCCCAACACTAACAAATTCACACTGCACAACACTTACCCTAACCCGCATCTCAAACATCCCAACACACTCAAACACACACAAACCCTCCCCAAAACCCTAAAAAAGTACACTTACCCAATGTTCTATCCCTATCGCGGGTTCAACATTATGCATTCAACATTTCTAGGTTTGTGATTTCCATCCCTTCGACTTTACAGGCTCGAAATTCTAAAATTAGATATTTTAATATTTTGAGCATGTTAAGTGTTCCCATATAAATATATATATATATATATATATATATATATATATATATATATATATATACATATATATATATATATATCTATATATATATATATATATATATATATATATATATATATATATATATATATATATGTGTGTGTGTGTGTGTGTGTGTGTGTGTGTGTATATCTCTATCTCTATCTCTGTATCTATCTATATCTATATCCATATAATAACCTCTTCCACATCTCTTTCCCTAGTATTATTTTTCAGGTGCAGTATACATAAAATGCTATCTGATATGAAAGATCTATCATGTCCTTAATCATGAGCATTTTAATTAGCATTCCAGTTTTTCAGACCCCACCCTTGCCTTTCTTCAGTCATACTGCATTATTCATTTATCATTCTTACCACCTATATCTCATTCAAACCCGTGGGTAGGAAAGTTTCTTCTCATTTCCAAACCATGAGCAGACTAATTTGAGAGCATCAAACCAACACGAACAGTTTGCCTCACAAGGGGCAAAACTAACACTAAAAAACACACTAAACTAAAAAATAATAAAAAAAGAAGGAAATAACCGCCCAAAGGTGTAACGAGTTTCTATGGTTTAATATTGACTGAGTGCTTTCACCTCTCCATCTTAGGCTTCATCAGAGTCATAGAAAAATTACATCACTTCCTATTTATACACACAAAGTTCTCTCATGACATCACATTCATGGGGTTGAATCAGTTCATATTTAGTTGAATATAAAATCAGCATTAAAATTCATGCACTATGCATTCCATAAAACCATTAAATGTTGAAAACAATCAAACAAATTAAATCAATAAAGCTATAAACACTGTAAAAACAACCACTGTGCAAGTTTATATATTTGTAGCTTTCAATTTTAAAAGACGGGCAATAGAGATTTTATCATTAATACCAGGAATTTTTTTTGCATTTAATCTAAGTTGCCATTTGGTCTCTCTTAGTTCCAATGCAACTCTAATACTGCCACCCCTGTTGTTTTTTTCTACTTTGTTAATAATGAAAAATAAAAATCTACTGAAATTATGGCATATAACCGAATGCTGATAGAGGGCACTACTTGTCTTCCTATTCTTGATGTCTCTTACATGCTCGGCAATTCTATCCCTCAATTTGCATATAGTTTTATCAACATAGAATGTCGAGCATGTAATACAGGTTGCAGTATAGACCACATTCATTGTTGTGCAAGTTCCTCTACCAGGGCACTCCAATGTGCGTGGATAACCATCAACCACTACATAAGGCCCATTGTTAATATATTTACAGTGGTTGCAGAAACCACACTTATACATTCTAGAAATATGCCTAATACCTTTAGACATCCCATTTATTTCTAGGGCTTCTTTTATATTCCTACCTCAACTGTAAACAACTGTTGATTCATCCACTAATCTCTGTTTGAGTTCCTTGTCAAAGATTTTATCCCAAGCAGTATTTAAAATATTCAACATTTGGGGGTAATCGTGGTTATATTTCAATACCATCACTCTACTGTTTCACACATGAGTCTTCGAGGCATTAGTCATAAAAGTCACTGAGCATAAAATAGGAAAATAAACTGTAGATCTCTTCATCCAGATCATCCTTGTATGTCTTGAGTAACAGTTTGAGTGGGTAGCCTCTGTTAATAAACATCCCTATAAGTGTGTACATTTAACTACCAAAATCATCATCCTGGCTAATCAACCTGGATAGCCTAAACATCTGGCCCTTCACAACTCCACGCTTTTGATGTGGTAGATGGCAACTATCATAGTGTAACAAATAATTGGAAAAGTTGGCTTCCTAAAAATAGTGGAAACCAACCTGCCATCCCTTTTCCTCAGGAGTATGTCCAAGTAATCAATCTCACCATTACTGTATCTATGGGTGAAAGACAAAAAATCAGTACTAGTGTTTAAAAATGTGACAAACTCTTCGATTTCTTCCTCAGGTCCAGTCCACAAAATCAAAATATCATCCAAAAATCTTAGGTATTTATTGATTTTGGACATAAACCTGGATTTGAAAACAACTTCCTTCTCCCATTCAAGCAAAACAACATTTGCAAATACTGGAGTGCACTTCGCGCCCATCGCAACACCACTGATTTGCCAATGGTATTCGCCTTCAAAAAATAGAAAATTACTATTCAGTACGATTTCCATCAGTCTGGTTAAAAAATTAACCTTGTGATTAGGGAGAATGCCTGATCCAAATAAACATTCCTCAAACTCTTTTATCCCTTTGTCATGTGGGATGACGGAAAATAAATTCACCACATCAATAGCCAAAAAAAAAAAAACACATCATTAACTGATGAAAGATCTTGCAACATCTCTAAACAATATCACGAGTCTCTCATAATGTGATCTGTTTTGTTGATGATGGGCTTGACATGGTAATCGATATAAGCAGCCAGGGGCTCTATCTTTGAACCCCTGGCAGCTGCAATCAGTCTAAATGGTAGGTCATACATAAACTTATGAATCTTGGGAATACCAAAGATCACCAGGATGACAGGGCTATCCACACTCAAAAAGTCCAGCTCAGTGCCATTAATCAAATCCTGTGAAAAGGCATCAAATAATTCAATGACAATTCTAGAATATATGTAATTTATCTCATTGAGAGAAACCCTGGAATAAGTGGTGGCGTTTTTGAGAATCTCAAACATTTTTAAACTATAGTCAAAATTTGACATCAAAACGACATCCCCACCCTTGTCTGGTTTCATAAACCTAGTTGTTGTGTCATTTCTTATCTCGTGGAAAATTCTTCTTTCATGTATGTTGAGGTTGTCACTCATTACTTCATTGCCTTGAATCAAATTCCGAAATTCTAATTCACAAACAGATTCAAATAGCCCAATGTTACTGCAGTAGGAAGGAATAAAGGTACTACTCCTTTTAAGCACTGATGTACCACCCTCTTCATCCTGTGGAAACAGCAGTTTTAAATTAAGTTGCCTAGTGTATAATCTAAAATTCAATAATAAAGAGGCAACATCTGTTTTAAAACACAGAACAAATGAAAAAACTTTTTTTCAAAAGGTCACAATGTGTGGACGTCAGTGGTCTGTTAGTGAAATTGTACAAAGTAAAATCACCATTCTTAAGAATCTTGACACCCTCCTGATTTTCTCTATCACATAGGATGTCACCATTTGACAAATCTAACTCATTAAGCATGTTCAATACCGGTAATTCCGTCTCCCCCTCCTATTCCAACCTTTCTTGTTGGACCCCCAACTGTTCTGATATCCGGAAACAGTCCGGTCTGCCTGGTTCCTCAGGTGTTCTGATCTCCTCAATTCTGGTGGGTATTCTAAAAAAGCATCATTGCTAACATCCCTAATATCAAAAGTGTTTTGAGCTTTGCTCTTATTTTTACCAAAGCCATCGGTATTAGATCTAAAGAACTCATCTGTTGCAAGTTAGGCATACCAACATCATTGTTACAAACATCATCACAACCAACTTTGTTATACATGTTAAAACTATAAGCTTTTTTGGTCACATAATCTTTTCTGTCCTGTTTTAGTTTGACTTGTTTGTTAGCAGAATTGTCCCTAACATACTTCTCTAAATCAAATAGAATGTTATTGTATTTCATTTTGTATTCAGAAAATAACAAATCAGATGTTATGCTAGAATTTAAAACGTCTTTTTTAAGGCTTTCCAGTTTCAAGTTGTTATCCCTTATAATAATGTGCATTACCTCAAGTCCTGTATTGTTATAAAGGTCCACCAACTCCTTATAGGCTGTCGTACCCTCTGAAATTCTGTTCGGTAATTTAAATACACAGAGTCCCTTTGAGACCTGGTTCAGTCTAATGGATTCAGCCAAAAAAGCATTATCGAGTCTAAGAACACAATATTTGTGCCCAAGCTTCTCAAAGGATGCCAACTGGTTATTTAAGGTGCCCAAAAACACGCCGTCTTGTTCGTCATCATTGAAGCTAAGCACAGGGCTGGAGAACCACTCGGTGAAACAAGCAGAACCGTACGGATTAGACACACTCTGCGGTTCATTGGAAACGTTGTCAATCACAACCTGGGGGTGCAACGTTAGCAAATCCAGATCCTGAGATGCAGTAGTTCCATTAAAAACTGCACCAGCGTTCCCTTGCTGGCTCAAGGAGGAAGTGGCTAAATGAGCCGTCAATTTAGAAACAACATCTGTAAGTTTTTTAATAAGAACTTCCATGATGAACAGTAACAAAGTAGACTTCCACGCAACACATCAAAGGGCAGACTCCCAATAAAATCAAACCAACACAAGCAGTTCACCTCACAAGGGGCAAAACTATCACTAAAAAACACACTAAACTAAAAAATAATAAAAATGAAGGAAACTGGCAAATGGCAACTTGGATTAAATGCAAAACAATTTCCTGGTATTAATGATAACATCTCTATTGCCCCTGTTTTAAAATTGAAAGCTACAAATATACAAACTTGCACAGTGCTTGTTTTTACAGTGTTTATAGCTTTATTGATTTAATTTGTTTGATTGTTTTCAACATTTAATGGTTTTATGGAATGCATAGTACATGAATTTTAATGCTGTTTTTTATATTAAACTAAATATGAACTGCTTCAGCCCCATGAATGGGATGTCATGAGAGAACTTTGTGTGTATAAACAGGAAGTGATGTAATTTTTCTATGACGCTGCTGAAGCCTAAGATGGAAAGGTGAAAGTGCTCAGTCAATATTAAAGCATAGAACCTCGCTACACCTTTGGGCAGTTATTTCCTTATTTTTTTTATTATTTTTTAGTTTTGTGTGTTTTATAGTGTTAGTTTTGCCCTTTGTGAGGTGAACTGTTTGTGTCAGTTTGATTTTATTGGGAGTCTGCTCTTTGGTGTGTGGCGTGGAACTCTGCTTTGCTACTGTTCATCATGGAAGTTCTTATTAAAGAACTTACAGATGCTGTTTCTAAATTGACGACTTGTTTAGCCACTTCCTCCTCGAGCCAGCAAGGGAACACTGGTGGGGATTTTAATGGCACTACTGCATCTCAGAATCTGGATTTGCTAATGTTGCACACCCAGGTTGTGATTGACAATGTTTCCAATGAACCGGAGAGTGTTTCTAATCTGTACGGTTCTGCTGGTTTCACTGATTGGTTCTCCAGCCCTGTGCTTAGCTTCAATGATGATGAACAAGACGGAGTGTATTTGGGCACCTTAAATAACCAGTTGGCATCCATTGAGAAGCTTTGCACAAATATCGTGGTCTTCAACTTGATAATGCTTTTTTGGCTAAATCCATTAGACTGAACCAAGTCCCAAAGGGACTCCGGGTATTTAAATCACCAAACAGAATTTCAGAGGGTATGACAACCTATAAGGAGTTGGTGGACCTTTATAAAAATACAGGACTTGAGGTAATGTGCATTTTTATAAGGGACAACAACTTGAAACTGGAAAGCCTTAAAAAAGACATTGTTGTTTTAAATTCTAGCATAACATCCGATTTTGTATTTTCTGAATACAAAATGAAATACAATAAAATTTAATTTGATTTAGAGAAGTATGTTAGGGACAATTCTGCTAACAAACAGGTCAAACTAAAACGGGACAAAAAGATTATGGGACCAAAAATGCTTATAGTTTTAACATGTATAACAAAATTAGTTGTGATGATGTTTGTAACAATGATGTTGGTATGCCTAACTGTGCAACAGATGAGTTTCTTAGATCTAATACCAATGGCTTTAGTAAAAATAAGAGCAAAGCTTGAAAAACTTCTGATATTAGAGATGTTAGCATGATGCTTTTTTAGAATCCCCCCCCAGAATTGAGAAGGTCAGAAAGCCTGAGGAACCAGGCGGACCAGACTAGTTCCGGGTATCAGAACCGTTGGGGGTCCAACAAGAAAGGTTGGAATGGGAGGGGGAGACAGAATTACCAGTATTGAGCAAGCCTAATGAGTTAGACTTGTCAAATGGTGACATCCTATGTGATAGAGAAAGTCAGGAGGGTGTCAAGATTCTTAAGAATGGTGATTTTACTTTGTACATTTTCACTAACTGACCACTGACGTCCACACATTGTGACGTTTTGAAAAAAGGTTTTTCATTTGTTCCGTGTTTTAAAACGGATGTTGCCTCTTTATTATTGAATTTTAGATTATACACTAGGCAACTTAATTTAAAACTTCTGTTTCCACAGGATGAAGGGGGTGGTACATCAGCGCTTAAAAGGAGTAGTAACTTTAATTCCTTCCTACCACAGTAAGATTGGGCTATTTGAATCTGTTTGTGAATTAGAATTTAGGAATTTGATTCTAGGCAACGAAGTAATGAGTGATGACCTCAACATACATGAAATAAGAATTTTCCACGAGATAAGCAATGACACAACTAGGTTTATGAAACCAGACAAGGGTGGGGGTGTAGTTTTGATGTCAAATTTTGACTATAGTTTAAAAATGTTTGAGATTCTCAATGACCCCATCACTTATTCCAGGGTTTCTCACAATGAGATAAATTACGTATATTCTAGAATTGACATTGTATTATTTGATGCCTTTTCACAGGATTTGATTAATGGCACTGAGTTGGACTTTTTGAGTGTGGATAGCCCTGTCATCCTGGTGATCTTTGTTATTTCCAAGATCCATAAGTGTGTGCATGACCCACCATTTAGACCCATTGTAGCAGCCAGGGGGATCAAAGACAGAGCCCCTGGCTTCTTATATCGATTACCATGTCAAGCCCATCTTCAACAAAACAGATCACATTATGAGAGACTCTTGGCATTGTTTAGAGATGTTGCGAGATCTTTCATCAGTTAATGATGTGTATTTTTTGGCTATTGATGTGGTGAATTTATTTTCCGTCATCCCACATGACAAAGGGATAAAATAGTTTGAGGAATGTTTATTTGGATCAGGCATTCTCCCTAATCACAAGGTTAATTTTTTAACCAGACTGATGGAAATCGTACTGAATAGTAATTTTCTATTTTTTGAAGGCGAATACCATTGGCAAATCAGTGGTGTTGCGATGGGCGCGAAGTGCGCTCCATTATTTGCAAATGTTGTTTTGCTTGAATGGGAGAAGGAAGTTGTGTTCAAATCCATGTTTATGTCCAAAATCAATAAATACCTAAGATATGTGGATGATATTTTCATTTTGTAGACTGGACCTGAGGAAGAAATCGAAGAGTTTGTCACATTTTTGAACACTAGTATTGATTTTTTGTCTTTCACCCATAGATACAGTAATAGTGAGATTGATTACTTGGATATACTCCTGAAGAAAAGGGATGGCAGGTTGGTTTCCACTATTTTTAGGAAGCCAACTTATTACAATTGTTTGTTATGCTATGATAGCTGCCATCCCCTACATCAAAAGCGTGGAGTTGTGAAGGGCCAGATGTGTAGGCTAGCCCGGATGATTTGCCAGGATGATGATTTTGGTAGGGAAATGTGCACACTTATAGGGATGTTTATTAACAGAGGCCACTCACTCAAATTGTTACTCAAGACCAAGAAGGAGATCTGAATGAAAAGATCTACAGTTTATTGTCCTATGTTTCGCTCAGTGACTGTTATGACTAATGCCTCAAACACTCATGTGTCAAACAGTAAAGTGATGGTGTTGAAATATAACCATGATTTCCCCCCGATTGGTGAATATTTTAAATACTGTTTGGGATAAAATTTTTGACAAGGAACTCAAACAGAGCTTAGGTGATAAACCCGCAGTTGTTTACAGTAGAGGTAGAAATATAAAAGAAGCCCTAGAAATAAATGGGATGTCTAAAGGTATTAGGCATATTTCTAGAATGTATAAGTGTGGTTCTTGCAAGCACTGTAAATATATTAACGATGGGCCTTATGTAGCAGTTGATGGTTGTCCACTCACATTGGAGTGCCCTGGTAGAGGAACTTGCACAACAATGAACGTGGTCTATATTGCAACCTGTATTATATGCTCGGCATTCTATGTCGGTAAAACTATTTGCAAATTGAGGGATAGAATTGCCGAGCATGTAAGAGACATCAAGAATAGGAAGACAAGTAGTGCCCTCTATCAGCATTCGGTTATATGCCATAATTTCAGGAGATTTTTATTTTTCATTACTGACAAAGTAGAAAAAAACAACAGGGGTGGCAATATTAGAGTTGCACTGGAACTAAGAGAGACCAAATGGCAACTTAGATTAAATGCAAAAAAATGTTCCTGGTATTAATGTTAACATCTCTATGGACCCTCTTTTAAAATTGAAAGCTACAAATATATAAACTTGCACAGTGGTTGTTTTTGCAGTGTTTATAGCTTTATTGATTTAATTTATTTGATTGTTTTCAACATTTAATGGTTTTAGGAATGCATAGTACATTAATTTTAATGCTGTTTTTTACATTCAACTAAATATGAACTGAGTCAGCCCCATGAATGTGATGTCATGAGAGAACTTTGTGTGTATAAATAGGAAGTGATGTAATTTTTCTATGACTCCGATGAAACCTAAGATGGAGAGGTGAAAGCGCTCAGTCAATAGTAAAGCACAGAACCTTGCTACACTTTTGGGCGGTTATTTCCATCTTTTTTTTTATTATTTTTTTAGTTTAGTGTGTTTTTTAGTTAGAATGCATGCTACCTTCCCCACACCTTGTCATTCCAAATTTGTAAGCTGGCTAGGTGGTATATCCCCAACCCTCCTTCACTCCATTATAATCCTCCAGACGTGAGTAGAATGGGGAGAGTATTTTGCTCCCCTTATTCTAATTATGTAATTTCCCTGTCTTTGAAAAGGAAAACAAATACATTTATACTACTGTCCCCTCTCTGTCTTTTCCTGGCATCAGCAGAAAAAAATAACAGCTCATGCCAATCATGTTAGACATGCCCCTGTCAGCATTAGTAGTATGTAATATTCTCACCGTATCTCACTTAAAGCTTGCAGCCATGAGTCGACACATTTTCATAATAATGAGAATTGTGTGTTTATACTACTTGTTGAGTAGTACAAGCCTTTATGCTATATCCCTGTAGAATAAAGCTGTGTTATTATGTGTATAACTGAAGGAAGACAAGACTTCATTTTTTTGTATTTTTTGATATCTGTTTACCTGAAAGTCTGACTGGGTCTGTTGTGACCATTTTCAGTGGAGGTCTAGGCAAAAAGCTTTTGATCACAAGGCTTTAAACAACATATTCACAACAATAAAATGTGCATTTGTTAAATCACAAAGTTTTAATTATATAAACAAAAATAATAATAACATAAGATGTAAAAATATATATAGCAGGAAAAATACAGGATAAAAACGAAATGAGAAATTAAATGGAGACCATAACTAAATGCCATCTTACCTATAACACGTTTATTTAAAAACTTAAACTCAAGTGCTAAGTCAGTATAGTATGCATAAGGTAAATTAGGATGACAGAGTTGATGGTTAGAGAATACAGTTTATTAAGAGCAGATTAGAAACTATGGTATATAAAGAGAGTTGAGTAAAGGCAGAGAGAGAGGAATAAGACAGGTCTGGGTGGGGAAAACAGTTTTAGTATATAAGTAAGTTCATGAAGCTAAGAATAAGTGTAGTGGATAACAGTAATTTTAAGTAGAAAGTCAAGATTTGGATTAAAGACTAAAATAGTGGAAGGATGGAAAGGGGGAGGGGCAGAAATATACTCAGAAGTTCAGCCTGGATTAGAGCAGGAGCAAATCCATGACCTGGATAAAAAATCTTTCAAAGAACATTTGAAGTAAGGTAGGTTAGAGTTCTAATGACTAGTTGTAGGGAGTTGCAATCTGTAGCTACTGAGTAGGAGTATAGACTTTGGACAGGGGATTTGGTAGGTTTGTAAACTGTGACGAGTTGTTGATTGTTTGATCTGCGAGATTTTTTTAAGGAAATATAGCCATTTTCAGGTGCCTGACTGTGTAGATGGCTTCCTTGTACCTCCAGGGAATGGATATTAATTCTGGTTACTATCTGCATGGAGTTTTGCATGTGTTTCCCAAGTCCCAAAAGGGCCTTATTCATAAATAAATTCAGAGGAAAATAAATAACTAACTGAAATGGTATAAAATAAAATAGTCATAAGTGACCTTGTCTCTATCCAACTAATGCCATTCCACGCACTTGCATATGTGTGTATGAATCTGTCACCACTTAAGAATCTTGCTATGCATTTGCAGAAAGGTATGGTGAATTCTTGTCTTCTTATGAGCTTGGTACTAAAGTCTGCTGCCATGTGTGCAAGTTTTCTGCATTGCAATTCAGGCAGGTGACTGTATGCTAGTGTCACTGAATTAATATTAGTGGTTTAGCATACTAATTTGCATAAAATCCTTAAGCTTAAAGAAATAATTTCATGAATTCACCTTCAAATACAAGATCTACCCATTGTTAGGGGATGAGATATAAAATGCTTGCTTTACTCATTGCAGAGCTTTCTACTTTCATTGTTCAGGTCATTGCTTAGATATTTCTTGTGTTTCTTTAACAACTAGTACTTTCTCAAAGGTTTCTGTGTAAAATAAAGTTCTGACTGAAACCATTTTTGGAAAGCAAGTGTTAATTTCAAATAGTGTCCCATTGCAAAGATGACAGTTCACTTTGCAAGAGTTTAACTTGAACATCAAAGGTTGACAAAGATAGAAAAAAATATACAGTGAAAACGTATAATTAGCCACAAAAGTGCACATTGGATAAAAGAAATCAAAGGCAATAGCCAGTGTGGGGCAACAGGGGTGGCTGTCCAAGGCACAAAGTATTGGAGAGTACAACTGACAGATACTAATCAGTCTTTATTGCATTACCAGCATTCAGAAATGAATTGCATTTCTGATCAGAACTGGAGTGCTTTTGTGACCTGTGTGTCACATAAACTGTAGAATCTACTTGATATGATTAGCTGCAGCCATTTTTTTTTCTTTTTCCTCTACTATGAAATGAGTGGATTTCTTTTTTATATATATTTACATACATATTTTTTTCTCCTCAGTTTAAAAAGTAAGGTGGTGTCAGACCAATGATCAATAGTGGCTCTGGAATTGCTAGCTACAGTAAGCATGCCTATTGTAAATCCAACATTAGCCACAGGAATACATTTGACTATTGCTCACAAAACAAAATAAAGCAAAATATCATCAGCAGTACAAGCAGAGGCATCATGAATATGAATATGCAAGCTGCATTTACTGGGACCAGCTATTTTGGGTATGTGCAACAGTCTTCATTTCATTTGTACTGGAGGGACCCTGCATATCCATTAATAATATAGTGGCTGGCTGTTATTGTCAAAACTGTTTTTCATACTGTCTGTGGATCCAAAATGAATATAAGGGTCTGTATTTTCAGATCCATAGAAAGTAAGAAAAGCAACAGTAAAAAGAGAAACTAAGGACACATTTCAATGTGGTACTGTTATCATGTGCATGCCCGCTGCATGGGTTGTGTATCAGTTTGACCTCTGCTGCATGGAAGAAGGGCAAAAAAAGAAGATTTAAGTCCCTAGGTGCAATACTATTATTTGCAAAAAAACTAAGTGATCTCTTTTTAAATAGCACATTGCATAATAGCAATGATTCACTTTTGTGAATGAGTAATGCTAAATATACTAACACCCATTCATAGATTATTACTAAACTATACCAGTCTTACATAAGGAAAATAGAGCTGGACAGAAAAATTAATTCATCATACTATTTTTACCCTTGAACATGAGCTTCCGTATCCCGATTCCCAAACGAATGCCATCCATTAGTTATAGTGACCAAGCCTCCAAAAAATGACTTCATAACTTCAAAAAAAAAAAAAAAATCATACCCCATACATTGAAAGTATTTATTTCTGAAAAAGATGCCAATCATCTTTGCTGCTGATTTAGAAACTAGGCTAGCCTAAACATATTTCTCTAGTATTATTTCTGCTATTATTTTAATATGTTGCTAGAAAAGTATTATCCTGTCTGTTGTGTAAAAGCTAAAAGAATGTGTACAATGTTATCCTGTATGTTTTGCAGTCAAACGCACATTGTTGCATATGATGGGTTTCTAAGTAAATTCTATTCAAGTTTTTAATCGTGTTACATCAGTCTCCATGTATTATACACATAAATATATGACTCAAACTCATATAATCCTACAACATCTTTGTTGTCCAAATATATCACAGATCAAATTTCACAATTGCTGTTTCTAAATACTTTGTGGCATAGCATGACTATTCCCTCTTTTATAGACAAAGCCACACTCGCAGTTCTTTATAGCAGTTTGCACTTTCCATAGTTTTCACTCTCATTTGAATCTGCAGCTAGAATATCAGTGAAATTGTATGAGCTGTCCATATTACTGAAAAAGAAAGCATTCTCAGTTTCTGGACACATCATATGATATGCTTTGCAGTCTCGTCTCTTACCTCTTCAGATATAGGTTTATAGGTTCATAGATAAGTACTAAGCTAGCTGCCCTGATGGGCTATTTTAAAATTAGCTATTTTCCATTTCTGGCTTTAATTGACCTATCTCGTTTGGTTAGAGATTGTCCTTACCCATCCCATGGCCGATTATTATATATTATCCCTGGTGAAAATAACCAGGATCATACCATAGGTAATCTGAGGGGGGCCATACATGGAATAAAGCATTTAGGAGTTGCCTCTGTCAATTAGTAGTACATCAGTCAGTCTTGGGGTAAACCTTTTGTTTCCCATCCATATATCCAAGTTGGAACTGAATAAGGACAGGGATGAACTTTGTTTTATGTTGATGGGAAGTCTTGAGAGGAGCGGCATCTTCTCTGAGATATACCTGTGCCTCTAAACTGTTAGTTTGATGTTGCGGAAGAGGTTTGGATCCCTAATCACTCATTCCTACTTTATTCCACTTAGGGTCAGATGGCAGCCAGAGTCTATCTTGGGAAGCAATGGGAAAATTAGAATAAGACAGGGAACTCGGCATTGTTTTGTTTTCCCACACATTAGTCTTACACAGTATGCACCATGTCTGCGATGCTCCTCCATAATGTGAACACCTTTGGAGGTCGGTTTTCAACAATGCTTATTATTGTATTAGGGATGACACAAGCACTGTATTCTTTTTTTTAACTCTAACAGGAGTAATAATATTGTACAGAAAATATGCACAACCCACTATAATACAAAATAATAGATTTTCTTGTACTCAGTAGTATTTGAAAGAGTGTTAGTTTTCAGTCTTTGTGTCTTAAACAAGAAACACAGCCAAAGAATTAACACTTTCAAAGAGCTATTACAATAGAGTATGGATGTGTAATACAGCATTTATATAGGTCATATCCCAGTAGCAAACAGGTAGGAATTAAATCACATGTTTTATTTTACTGCATTTACTGCTGGAAGAAAATAAATAAAATACCCTACCTGGAAAGGAAAGCTTAAGTATTATACTGCTAGAACTGTCCTCATTGAAGAAAGGTAGCTTTGTAAATTGAGCTACTTAGCACAGCAAATATGAAAATATGATCTGCTTGTAGATTCCATTGAAGGACTAACAAAACATTCTCACATTAAAAATGATTCTGATCTTTAAATGTTGCCTGAAGACCAGTAAGTAAGCCTTCTTATTATAATAAACTTCTTGGGCTATAACTGACATTGTGCACCTACTGCCTCTCAGGTTAGATGTCCAGACTCTTAAGCTCATACGAGTCACAAATGAGGACGAGTTTCTTGTCATCTTCAGTGAGTTTAATCATAACATTTTGCGATGGTGTGTACAGCATCAGAGCAGAAAGAAGGGCATACATTTATCATAGTGATTTGACTTACATACATTGACTGAAAACTTAGAATACGGTTTTACTACAAACTGATAAAAAAGAAAGATATATCATTGGGACTGAAATTACTTTACAAAATAAAGACAGCCATGAACATTTTGGATGAATCTGAAAAAAAAATATGCAGGAGGAAAGGAGACTGATACTACATTACGTAATGCAGATTGTATTTTAAAAGGCAGAACAGCAGCTAATGCCTTGAATGGTGAAAAACAGCCATGTTTTTCCCTGAGAAGGTGATGTGATGTTATAAAGATGAGGGTGCAGGGTGTGTTAGTAGTAATTATGAACAGGATTTTTGTGTTTATTAAAGAAAAAAAATGTATGAAACTACATGTTTTGACATCATGTTAGTCTAACAATTGGCAAAGATGAGTGAAAGTATGATGACTGCAATTAAGTAAATTGTGACTGAATATCCTAAGGGAATGTAATTGCAGATGATGAAACAGTTTTTTATAAACAAGTAACAATTAAAATGCAGTGTAAGGAAGTGATTTAGAAACATTTGATAATGAAGTAAAGCACAAAATGTTGCACATACAGAGAGTAGCAGGTATGTTGAGAAACGATGAATTATAATAAGAAACGTGGTTGAAATATCAAGACAGAGGTGGATAACCACAACCGCTATTAAACGTTTCTTAATAAGTATGACCCCCCCCCCTAGAAAAAATACTAGGAATTTGCACATAAAAGGCATTAGAAGGAAATCACGGAATGCTATTAATGGGGCAAGTATGCTGGGATATCAAAATAAGACAGAAAATATTAAGAAAAACAAAGGACTTAAATAAATACCTCAATTAATATGAATATGATTAAATGGACAGATGTCCAAGTGTTTCAAACATATCAAGACCATAGTTTTACAAATAAACAGGCATTTATATTTGGTTGGTGCATTTTAATAGAATATGTGAAACACACACAAACACACACACACACACACACACACACACACACACACACACACACACACACACACACACACACACACACAATGCTCTAAGATGTTAATTCATGTGATAAATGGTGTAGGATGATACTGTGGTAGGGATTTTAAGACAAATGACAGTAATCTGTTTAATTTGCTCTCTCTTGCAGTTTCTTCAGTAACATCTGTTTAATTGGTATATTTTACGTAGTTGGTTTTAACTGAGTTATGGGGACTTGTGGAGCGTAAGATGAGATCACAAAGAATACACACTGTCTCTCTCGCTCTCTCTCTCTCTCTCTCTCTCTCTGTTTCTGAAACTCTTTCTCTTTCTTTTTCACTGTAATTTACACATTTTATTTCTAATCTGTCCTCAAGAGGCCCATCTGAATTCCAGGTCACAGGCGAAAAAGCTCTGCTGAACAGCTCTTCTACCTTTTTCCTTGAATTCAACAATTAGCCACTCTCTTCCTTACCATAATTCTAAGCTATATCTCGACAGTGAACCTATCAATCCCTAGCTCATTTTTGACAGGTTGAATGGTTTTACATTAAGCTTTCACTAAAAACAGCTATCACTGGTGACTTACCTTGAGCAAAAGAGCATCAGCCAACCAATAACTTACTGGCCCAGGGCTTATTGGCTTTATGGAGAACACACTCTGGCCAAAAGGGGCATTTGGATCTCAGTCACTGTTAGCATGGATCCCTGACATAGATTAGAGTAAGTAGGCAAACAGCAGTTCCCCTTTAGGGGCATTAGTCAATGAGACTGATCATGGAGATTTTTGAGAACCTATTGATTGTAATTGCCTTTTTAAATAAAAATATATAATTTAGGACTTATATATGTTATGAAAGAAAATAAACAAAAGAGCTTAGAGACAATATTGGAAAATAAATTAAATTAGCCTGATCTGGGGCAGGACAAAGCAGGCATATATGAAAAATAATGGCTGCTCAGAACAGTAGTATAAATAAGTTAGGATAAAATTAGTTTTGTAGCTGGACTTAAGACAGACAATGAAAGACATGTAACAAACACAGTTTTGAACATTTTTAAATTGCAGTTTATATCTGATATTGAAAAACATGTTTTATACCAGGGAAAAAAAGACAAAATGAAGAACATGATAAATCCAGTTTTGCATTATAGTATGCTTTTTTAAAGCATGTGTAATAAATTAATGAAAAAGAAATGTGATACTAGAGTAACCATTTGATATTCCAAGAGTCTTAACTTTAGTACCAAAATAGTGAAACTGAACATTTGAAAACACAGACTTCTATATACAAAGTCTGAGATTGCTGTCTGTCAGATTATTCCCTTTTCACTGAGGTATGACATTCTTGGAGATGATATGTAAGTGCTGGGTACAGGTGATTCCCCAGGGCACTTGCCCCCCTTGCAAAACACACACATATATATATACACACACACACACACACACACACACACACACACACACACACACACACACACACACACACACACACACACACATGTTCAACATTCACTGCTCTCCTGCATTTTTGTACTCCTCCCCCCTTAATTCTGGGGCTCACAGTTATGATCTCAGAATTACAATAGGAAGTTCCATATTAATGCAGGATAAATGAATGAGAAGGTAGAAGGTACGTGGGAGGGTGGAAGTGTAAATAAGAGCAGTATGTGTAACATAGAAATAATCTATCTGCACTCTAGGGTGCATGTTTGAGCAACGCAAAAATTATTCAGGTAGACACATCTATGCAGTGAAGTACATACTCAGAAGTGCAACACACAGTCCATAGAATACTGCACAGCTGTTACGAGAACCAAAATCATTAACTCACAGAGCAACATGTCTGAAAGGAATATACAGAAGCTATGCTGTGCGTGCTAGCGGTCCCTTGTTCAGTGGCACAAAGTTCTCCAGATCCATACAATATTTGCAATTGCATTGTCTGCCAGTTGCATTAAAGGGGGAGGAATTAATTGTGTACAGCATTAGGAAAGATTAGGAAAATGAGAAAGGCAAAAACAGAGGGGCATACAGAAGGAAAACATATAGGGCTGTGCAGGCAGAGCAAGGCAAAAAACATTTGGGGTAGATAAGGTCCAATTCTTTGATTTATATACAGGGATAGGAACATAGAGAAGGGTGAACATGAAATCAGGTTAGTAAAGTGGTAGAACAGTAGAAAGAAATATGCAGATGTACTTAAAATACCACAGGAAAACAAGGTGGATGTACACACTAGGATGGGAAGACATGAGATGAATTGAGTCAAGTACATAGAAATGGTGATGAGGAGAGTTGCATAAAGCACATGGTATCAGGAGTGACACAACAGGAAGAGACACATATAGCTGAGGATAAACTGTGAGATAGCCACTACTGTGACCCCTCATCATGTGATGGTTTAGACTGAGGCTGGTTGGTGCTGTGGGCTAAATCATCAAGTTCCTGCCTGATGGAAAGGGCTGACCAGGTATACAAATCTGCTGTCCTTTCTTGATATCCTCTCCTACAGACTCTTCATCTAGTTCAAACACATGCCCATTGCTGTCTTTATTGTGGCCTCCACCATCTGCATTAGCTGTTGCTGGACCCTTTCCTGCAGTGGTGTCAGGTCACCCACCGATAAAGGGTCTTGACACATTCAGATTAGGTACTCAGAGCAGCATCACTCTCATGCTCCTTGTCAACATTTTCACCAGGTATACAACACAGTTGAGCCACCTGCTGAGCAAATCTATTTGTTTGACCTTCAGTGAAAAGACCTAGAGGGAAATCCTATTATTGTCAGTCTTATTATTGAATGTTTATAAATTTTCTTAGACAACCATTTGTTTGTCTTTAAGGATTATTTTAAACTTTGACTGATGTGGTAGTGGGGGCAGTTGTGCAGCCCAGTTATGCCAACTTAGGTTTATCACTATGAGAAAGTGTTTTTGTGTATAAGCTAAATGATATGCTCTGTATGGGGTGATTGTGAGACTAATATTTTATTATTATTATTATTAGTATTATTATTATTATTCCTATTATTATTAGCATCTGTTTACCTGGAAAGTCTTGAAGAGGGATGGCAGACCCTTTTCAGCAAAGGCCCAGGGAGAAATGCCTCACAATTAACAAATCTTACAAGATATCAAACAATACAATACCATACAATGCAAACAGCAAATGTTAACTGGCACATACAAGATAAAAATAATTAGTAGATAAAGAAAAAAAACAGAAGAGAAAGATCCTAGAAATCATATATTCTACAGAGTTATGTTTCAATTTTACTAAGCAGCAATGATAATATTAAGAACTTCTGTTAGGTTCATAGATGCATGCAATAGAATATGAAACATATAACTGATTGTTTGATAAGCATTTCTAGGTGTGGCTAAGCTACTTGGTCTTCTAATGAAAGACCAGTAGCTTAGATAATGCAAGAAGACAAAAAGGACACTACAGCTAGAGGACAGGTAACTAGAACTGTAGCAAAATTTAGCCAAGAGTAGAGTGACAGGAGCATAGATTAGAATCCAAGAGGTGGGTTCTAAGGTCTGCTTTCAAGTATTTTGGACATATGATTTGTCTTAGGTCTTGTGGGAGAGTTTTCTGACTTTTGGATACATGCAAGGAATACATTGCTTCACCTTGTTTATTATTTGGTCTACAGGCTTGGGCAGGATATATGTTCTTAGACCTGGGAGATCTAGATGGGAAGTAGTGCATAATTACTGTCTCCAGTACTGAACATTTGTTTAAGTTATGAAGAATACTTTAGGTCAATTAATTTGCTGAATTTTTGATAGTTGGAAAGTTCTGACCAGAGTACCTGCTTGATTGCCAGACAATGATGGGCTTTACTTGGAAGGCAGTTTGAAATTTTTACTATTTTATTACAACAGTATTTCAGTTTTGCTAAAAGGGAGTAGTTGAAATTTATTAGTAGGAGAGAGGCATAGGAGAGAGTTGTTAATGGATATGAAAAGACACTGGTCTTTCTAGAATTGACAGACTGAGTAGTATGCTTGCCATTTAACACACCGTGTCCTATCTGAGAGATAGCTTTTAAACCATATTAGTGCAGCGGAAGAGGGGGTTGTGTGTTTGTCCTAGTTTATTATGAGATACTGTATCAAATGCTTTTTGATACATTCCAGGACTATGGAAAAGACTAGTTTATCTTAATGTCTACATTGATTTCCGAGTTGTAGAAAGAAAGCAGAGCTAAAGTGATGTTATGCGAAGGGCAAAAGCAATGATGAGTGGGAGCGAGCAGGTCATTACCTAGAAGATGTCTTATCACTTGGGAATGCACACATATTTCTCAAATGTTTTAATAGGGTGAAAGCATAACTATTGGTCAATAGTTGGATAATTCTGAACCAAACCCGAACCAAAGCAAGAGACAAAAAAATCCACCAGCAATAGCGTACTTCAATTTTAATGCCCGCTTTCGTCACAAGACTTCCTCAGAATGCAAGGAAAATCACTTCAGACAACTCTTAAATAAGCACATTAATTACATGAATGCAATTGACAATTAATTAGAGTTAATTAATTTAATAAAACACAAACACTTTCAAATACTGTTAAAAATATTTTAGCTTGTTAAATAAGCAAAGCTCTAGTGTCACTATCTTTGTCAAGAACTGAAAGATGGTTGAAATATGAACACTGCTCGTACCACAGGACAATAATCACCAACGGTTTATTGTAAAACACACAAATCCAAGTTGAGCGCTTTCGACTGTACCCCAGTCTTCTTCAGAACAAATAAATTATCTAAAAAGGTGATATATATATACACATACATCTCTTAATCATACAATGAAGTAATTAATTAAATGATGAAAAAAACGCCAAAAAATTTAAAGATACATAATTCATAAAAACTATGTTCCCTACTCTAAAATCAACACATCAATAACCCAAATGAGAACATACGATTTCTACATATGAATAAAATGTATAAATGCAAAAAATATGAAAAAAATGTATAAAAGTATATATACTAAACTGATACTCTCTCTATATGTGCATATGTACTGAAAGTATTAGTGTAAAATTGGTATATGCAACTCATACACTAAACCAAGGTGGGATGGAAACTACAGCACAGGTGAAAGTGCACTACTGAATAATTATTCCAATGCTAAAAAAGGTTTAATACTGATAAAATCATTGAGACCAGGTTGTCTCGTGGAATCCATTAAAATTTGCCATTTACTTTCACACAATGCCAGTTTCATTTTCCAATCCCCTCCAAAGGGTGCAATGTCCACCTGTTCAATAATAGAAAATAAGAAGCTATGATCGTCTCCCTTTTCTAATATATGCCTATATAATGCGTTTTTTGTGTCATGCTTCCCTATTTTATACAGGTGTTCATAAATACGCCTATTCAGCTGTCTCTCTGTCTTGCCTATATAGTGTGCATTACATGTAATGCAGACAGCCAAATAGACGACCTGTTTCATTTTACAATTTCCTCTCTTACACCTGATGGTAGTATGACATATGTCATCAAGTTTTATAGTCTTGTTCAGGTTAATATATTTACACTGTTTGCAATTACCACATTTAACAGTGCCCTTAGATGTGTCTTCTTTTTGTGTAGTGTAACTACCTTTTTCCAATAACCTCCTCAAATTTGGGGCTGTTTTATAAACACATCTTGGTTTAGTACCCAATATATGATCCCTGTCCATGACCATCAAAGTCATCCAATGCCTTTCCAAAATTTCTTTAATGATATATGTACTGGGAGTATACATGAGTATACAAACCCTACCCAGAGATGCACTAAGTGTTCCGTCATGTTTAGTCAATTTATATGAACCTAAAAGGGGTGGATATTTGCTTCCCCATTCATTATATACATAATTGGTTACTTCAGTGACCATCTTTTCTGGATAAGCTCTACGGATGAACATATCCTTAATAGTTCTAAGTTCGGAATCCAAGATGTGCATATTGGACGACATCCTCGCCACACGTATACATTGTCCTTTGATTACATTTTGAAATACGTGTGGAGGGTGGTTGCTACTATAATCTGAATTCAGTTCCATCCCAATAAAGAAAAACATCCAAAAAATTAGCTTACAACCCTACGCACCCCTTAGTGAACTTCAAATAATCAGAAAATAAATTGATTTCTGAAATAAAGATGTCAACAGTAGAAGAATCTCCCTCAATGACAAAAAATAAATCGTCAATAAAACGACAATAAAATTTGATATGAAATCTCTTATTTAACATTGGTATAAATTCAGACTGTCTTTATTTATACCAGTGTTAAATAAGAGATTTCATATCAAATTTTATTGTCGTTTTATTGACAATTTATTTTGAAATGTTGTTGAAACTGAATTCAGATTTCACAGCAGAATTTTCCGTAAAGAAACTTTTACAAACGGATATTTACATCATCTCAGCAATCACCCTAGGCACATCATTAGAAACATCCCCCGTGGTCAATTTATAAGAGCAAGCCGTATGACCTCTAAATATTGTGATCTTATTGATGAATTTAATCTTATTATTTCCTTGTTCACTCAGAGGGGATACAAAATTATTGAGTTGACTAAGTTAAGCGATGAGATTTTGAGCAGACGTTCCACTTCCTTCAAAGCTTTGCTAGATTACCCTACTTCTTTGGCCACCACTGACAACAATTCTACCCATCAGAACGACATCAATAAGCATATTATTTGTTCATTGGATATGAGTTCGGATGGGGGCCAAATTAGGCAAATTGTTACTAACAACTGGAGGATTATAAAGGGCAATCATGACATACAAAAGATTTTGGGGAACCAACCTTCTTTTGTTTTTAGGAACAACAACAATTTGAAGAGAACCTTAGAATTTCATGATTTCAACAAAAGCATCTCATACACTAACAAAACTGGTATGCATTGTTGTCACACTTGTAACATGTGTAGGTTTATTTCTGAAGGTCCGTATATCAGGACAGAAACCATTGACAGAACCTTGAAGGTTCCTGGTTATGTTGATTGCAATTCTAAGGGGGTAGTTTATATTAGCTTGTGTTCTTGCTGCTCAGCTTTCTATGTGGGCATGACGACCCGATGTCTTAAGACCAGGATAAGGGAGCACATTTATAGTATACGGAGCAAAGATGAAAACAATGCTCTCTTTAAGCATTCTGTTGTCTGCTCCTCTTTTAAAAAAAATTTATTTTCTGTTTTAGAAATTGTACATTCAGATTTAAGGGAGGGGATTACAAAAATTATTTAGAACAGCGTGAGACAATTTGGCAAATCCGGTTAAACTCAGATAAATTTCCAGGGCTAAATGATGCCATAAATGTTAAATGTTTTTTAAAATACAGGAAGTTGTATGTTGACAAAGATAGTGACACTAGAGCTTTGCTTATTTAACAAGCTAAAATATTTTTAACAGTTTTTGAAAGTGTTTGTGTTTTATTAAATTAATTAACTCTAATTAATTGTCAATTGCATTCATGTAATTAATGTGCTTATTTAAGAGTTGTCTGAAGTGATTTTCCTTGCATTCTGAGGAAGTCTTGTGACGAAAGCGGGCATTAAAATTGAAGTACGCTATTGCTGGTGGATTTTTTTGTCTCTTGCTTTGGTTCGGGTTTGGTTTTGCTGGTTACTTTTTGCTTCATTTGGTTTAGTTGGATAATTCTACTGATTTTCTTCCTTTATACAGTGGGGTAATCTTTTTTTCTTCCACAGGGTAGGTGCATTTGATTCTAATATGGACTTGTCAATATGGTGTACTTTATGGCACCTGCAGCAGATTTTAGATATTCATCCAGAAACTATTCAAATGCTAATGTAGTTTTCAGTTGTAATATTAGTTTTCTTTTTTGTATTATTTTACTTGGGATTGGTTGAAGAGAAAATGCTGGCATACTATTTTGAATGATCTGAAGGGTGCCTAATCTGTTTTCTAGTAGATTCTCATATGTTAAATTCTTTTGTGCTGCAGATGTTACTTCAATGAAGTGGGAGTTGAATTACTGAGCATTTGATTGTTTTGGCTTGTTTCATTTTTTAGGGGATTTGGCTGTGTAGTTTCAGGAGATTGTCTATGGCTTGGGTTAGAAAGGTTATCATTTTGAACAGGATGAAGAAAGTTTTTCTTTTTCTTTATTTTTTTGCCAGTTTGTAGGAATTTCATGCAGAGATTTTTCAGTTGTGTATATGCCTGGTAGAATATTTCAGTTTTGACTTTATACTGCTTCATCTCTTTCTTGCATTACCTGGTTTGTCCTACATTAACATTAGTGTTTCTGAATGCAGTTATTTTAACAAGTTTGCCCTTAATGGAGTGATGTATTCTCTTCAAATGCTTCCAGTGTAATATTGTTTATTTCTCTCCATGCTTTGTGTCTGGGTCATGGCAGAAAAGGGGTTTGGACAAAGCCTCTTACCCAGTTATCAAGTCAAGAAATATAAATATAAATATAAACTAACAAGATATTGCAATGGTACTTCAGTTGATCAAGCAACCTTACAGCTTTCATTCCTAAGATTGGTTCACAGCATAGTCTGCACATTTCCTATAAGTCTCTGTTGCTGATGTTCCTGTTTCCTCCCACATCTAAAATATGCCATAGCTGAAACAATATACTAAAACCTGCCTCTCTTTGCACATGTTACATATAATAAAATGTGTTTGCTTCTCATCTGGGGTAATTTCTGTCTAGAATCTGTGTCTGCAGACTCCAGACAGAATCTGGTATTTTATTAACTACGAAATATAATATGATATGATTGCTGTTTAATTTTTTCATATACTGTCTGTATTTGCATGCTAAAAACTGCAGGCAAAATACGGAATTAACTACAAAATATAATATGTCATCATAACAGAGTTCTAGAGAGGATGGTATGAAGAAGAAAAGAGATTGCCTGGCACCACTGGAAAACAATACAGTGAAGTGTCATTTAGAAAATATTATTTGTTTGCTGTTTGATATACAGACAGTAACCGACCCAGTGGAGACATTGGTCATCAAAAGCGACAATGACAATACAAATGAACCAGTTGTTCATGCTGACAAATAAAACTTTATAAGGATTAGCAGCAGAAACTAGCAAATAATGTTTAAAAAGCAGTGTTTAATTTCAAAGATGGGAAAATGCTATCTGACTAGACATACAACATTCAAGCAGTAAACACAAATTCACTTGCAACCTATAATGTTCTGAAAACTTTGTTGAGGGAATTAATCTGCTTTGTGGATGCAAATTAACCAAAAGTGTTGCACAGATAAACTGGAGATAATATTCAGTTAAGAATTCTAGAAAAGAAGATGCACAGAGCACTGAACATAATCTTTTGTCATCAAATCACATTCCTAATGATAATTTTGGATCATGCTAGTATTAAGTTAAATATTAAATATAACTACAATAATCTTCAACAAACACAAATTAATTCATCATTTTACATGAGACACATTTGTAGTAGCAAAGGACAGAGCTTAAATAAGCATATATTCTACAAGTGAAACAAATGTCACTTGAGTTAATGTACCTTTCAATCAGTTGTGAGCCACGTCATGCTTTGAATACTGTTTGAGTCCAGAATTATCTGTTTATGACCTATTAAATCCCTACTCCCTCTGTGCTGTAATGCAAGTCATGGCCAGTTTTTATACCCATTTCACACATCACTTTTGCTATAATGGATACAGTTGTCAACTTTGTACCACTTTCGATTTCCCTTCACTTTAAATTCCTGTCACAAATGTGAAGTAATGTAAAGAAAACGAATATTGGCCAGTGAAACTGGATACAAAGTTTAATTAGCGCTTTCATCTGTTGTTACACTTGACTTCTTCAGATTAAAACAAGAGTTTTTCATATGTCACTTCCTTTTATAGCCGTGATACCAGCCCTGACGCACAACCTTCAATGAAGGCATGCCCATTCACGCATGCCTCCACACAGAAGATGCTCTAGCTGAGAATCAAACGGACGTCTTGCTGTGAGGCGACAACGCTAATGCGGCATGTAAAAATCCACTACTAAACATTAGCGGACCGGAGTTCCACTGTGGCAACCCCTAACCGGGATAAGCTGAAAGAAACAACAACAACTTCCGTTTATAGCCAGGCTAAGTCACATGTCATTAAAGCAAAATGCACCTAAAAATCCCTGGTGTCTTAGTTGTTAATATGCATAGTTAAATTTAACCTTATTTTTAGTTGTTAATATGCATAGTTAAATTTCACCTTATAAAATGCATTAAAACCATACTTCTTTATTTACATATTGCATATAGCCCATCAGTCCCCATCTTAAAATTAAAATAAGTGCAATCCAAAATGCATTTCCACAAAAATAAATCATGTACTTAAAATAGACAAATGTTACTGTGTTGCCACAAGAATATACATGTGGGCCCTCGCCCCTAAAAATAAAGTTCAGCTTTTAATTTGAAATAGCTGGAGATAGAAACTACATCATTTAGTTTGGGTGGGTTAGTGGCATCCACTCTAAGTTGCCACATCAATTCTTTGAATTCTAGAAACAACTACTTCAGTCCCCCCCCACTATCAGGTATTACTTGATCAATGGCTACAAATTTAAACTTGTGATCTGGGTTCAAACTGGTACGTACAGCCAATACATTATTTTTATTACCCTTCCTGATGTTATACATATGTTGGTAAATACGAATTTTAAATGCTTTCTTAGTCTTCCCTATGTAAAAACTTTCACAGCCTTGGCATAGGGCGACATATACAACATGTGTACTGTTACAGTTCAACTTGAAATTTAGTTGAACCGTACCATACCTTGGAATAAAAACTTTTTCTGTTTCTAATACATTGGCACATTGGTTACAGTGTCCACATTTTAACATCTTACCTTTCTTATAGTTTTTAGTCCCCTCTTTATTTCTTTCCAACAAATCTTTGATACGTGCATCTTTTTTGTATATGACACATGGTCTGGCACCAGCATTTTTAAGGACTTCTTTGTCACTTTTAAATATAAACCAATTATTTTTTAAAATATCTTTTATGTCATAAAACTGCAAGTTGTACGTCAGAATAAAGGCCCTGTTAAACTCGTTTGTGTTCCTTGACCCCACATCAACCTTTTTATTACTGCTGTTGTCCCTTTCCTCTCAGCCTAACAGTGGAAAAAAGTGTCCTTTAACTCTCTTTTCTGTAACTTCACACAAAACTGGTTCAATGAAACTGTTCAGGTATTCCCTCCGTAGTAACATGCCACTTAACTTTTCCCTTTCTTCAATGTACATTTCTAGGCCACTGACCATCCGTGCTAACCGTACACATTGGCCCTTAACCAAAGATCTTTTTTGAAAGTCACGGTGCCCACTTTCAAAATGTAGTAGAGTGTTAGAATATGTGGGCTTTCTGTAAATGGTGATAGTAAACTTTTTCAGAGAATCATCTTTGGTTATAAAGATGTCCAAGAAATGTATTCTATTACTGTGTTGTTCCATAGTGAAGATCAAAAAAGAAGTACTCCTATTTAGATATTCAAAAAACTGGTTCAGCTCTAACTAATTTCTTCCCCAGAAAATAAGTATGGCATCAAGAAATCTTCCATAAACAACCATTCTTTAAACCATTGACAAGAAAACACTTGAGTCAGCTCCCATTGAGCAAGTACAATATTTGCAAATGTGGGGGGGTGCATGCTGCCCCCATTGCTACACCTGTAGTATGCTTAAAAATCTGATTCTCAAAAATAATAAAGTTATTATTGAGCACTGTTTCCATAAGGGTCCTAAACATAAGTATTCTACTATGGCTAAAGTTGGTTTGTTTACATATAAAGTCATAGAACATATCAAGTCCTTCTTCATGCGGTATAACACTAAACAAATCTTTACTTTCTATAGTTGCCATAATCATCTTTTCCATATATAAATCTTGTTTTATTTTCTTTAAACAGTCCCAGGAATCCTTCAATATATGTTTAAATTCTGATAAAATTGTGTTCAAGTGAAAATCAATAATCTTAGCTAAAGTGGTTGTTTTTGATGCCTTTGCAGCTACAATATGTCTCAAAGGTTGGTTGCTGGTGCTTTTGTGTATTTTGGGGATTCCAAATATGGTTGGAACTTTAAGATATGTCTGAATTAAATAATTATATTCCTCCCTTGTTGTTTGAAAATTTAATAATAAATCATTTAATATGACATCAACATTCTTATATGCTATATGTAGCTCATTTAATGACACTTCTTTTTTTTTAAAAACAAATTTATTGTTTTAACATATAAGAGAAATATCATAACAATTTTATACAAATAATTAAAAATAGGTATTATTATAATATTCAACAAAACAACTAAAGTATTTACAAAGACATCCACTACAATCAGATCAATTAATTAAACTAAAATACTGTGCTATTGAAATTAGAATTTTTTTAACAAATTTTGTAAATTATCCCATACAATAAAATGTGATGTTTTTCTAGTTGTTCTCATTCTAATTGTGCTTATTTCCATATGACACATTATATTCATAACATTTTTAAATTCATTGAACGAAGGAGGTGTATCTGAAATCCAATTTCTAGTTATTATTTTCCTAGCCACTGCTAGGATAGACCATAACAAGGGAAGCTTAATCTTTTAACACATTGAGGTACAGGTGTGTTGAATAATATAAGAGACTTAGAAATAATGAAATTATCTGTAAAAGAGCCTGCAAAAATTCATTAATTGACTTCCAGTATTCTTTCAACTTCATACAGTCATAAAACATATGAGCCCAGTCAGCATTAATTTCTACATTACATCTCTTACATAGATTATCTTTATTATTAATTTTATTCATCATCAAAGGTGTATAAAAAGATCTATGTAAAAATTTCCATGTATAAAGTCTCCAGACAATGGAAGATGTAGTTCTATAAGCAGATTCCAATATATATCGTTTATCTTGTTGAGTTGGTGGGTCCCCATTAATAGAGGTGAAATAATTCCAGTATGAATCTACATTGTAAAAAGTTTCTTGTCTGATAATTTTATGTATATATGAAAGTTTACCTTTATCAGAAACTTTATGCTGTAAATTTATTATCAAGTAATCAATCAGTTTTGGAATAGATTATTTAACTGTTATAGACATTAGATCTATTCTATCAATGAGATGTTGTCTAAAGATCTGAACCTCTAACCAGCAAGTTTCTCTTAGATCAAATTCTTGTTTTAAGAAATCTAGATTTTTAACTTTATTATCAGATATCAGCTGATACCAGTACTTTAGATTATTATCAATAGCTAAATGAGCTCCTTCAGAAGTAGATGACATAAGCATACCCTGAGTATAAATTATAGGGAATACAATAAAATTCCATTCCCTATACTTAGGGTGCATGAATATAAAGTTACGATAACTAATAATAATATTTAATGGGTAACAGACCATATGTTTAGGTGTAATAGGTGAAGTACAAAATTCCTTTAGCAACCACAACATGGAGTTATTTATAATCATATTTTTATGTGTTAAGGAGATTTTCATGAAGTGCATACTAATTAGCTCCCAATAATCTTTCCATTTTGCGACATATGACCGATCTATTAATAAAGTAATAACTTTTATAATAGAAGAGATAATATATAAATTAAAGTCTGGAAAAGAAATACCCCTTGAGACCAGCTATTAGTATGTTTCTTTAATGCAATCCTAGGTCTATTAGGTGCCCATAAGAAATTTAACATTAGTGTATTCAGTTTCTTGATAGTTATTTTTGTAGGTGAAAGTATTATTGATTGTATTAAGTATAAAATCTTGGGGAATATTATCATTTTAATAATTGTAAGTCTCTCCTCCATAGTAAAAACATATTATTCCAGGTATTAAAAGATTTTGTATATTAAGAAAACAGGTATTATAGTTATTATATATAATAGATTTAATATCTTTAGATAGTATTATACCTAAATAAGTTATCTGACCTGAGTTGGGTACATATTTAGTAAAATCACTAATGAGAGTATTTTTTCGTGTATATATAGGTAGTATTTTAGTTTTTTCTTCATTGAATATTAAACCAGAAATACTTTTAAAATTCATCATTTTATCAAATAAAGACTGCATAGAAGAATTAGATCCTGCTGATGTAATTAGAACATCATCTGCAAAAAGTTGAATGTTTAATGTTGTATTTTCTTCTATTTCAAAACCCTCTATGTCAGTACTGTTTCTAATCAAATTAGCCCAAGGCTCCATTACTAAAGTGAATAATAGTGGAGAAAGTGGACATCCTTGCTTTGTACCTTTAAGAATGGGTATTTTTTGTGAAACATATGTTCCTACCTTAATATAAGCCAGCGTTCCTTTGTATAAATGCTCAATTAAATTTACAAATGCATCAGAGAAATTTGTGCACTTCAGTAAGGTAAACAGATAGTCCCAATTTACTGAATCAAATGCTGAACCTATATCAAGACTAATAAGTGTTAAATCTTTCTTTTTCCTATTTGCAAAATCAATTAATGTTAAAGTTCTTCTTATATTATCAAAAGTATTTCTATTTACAATGAAGCCCATCTGATCTATGTCTATAATGCCGGGGATAATTGTCTTCAATCTATCAGCAAAAATACTCATAAACATTTTATAATCAACATTAAGTAATGAGATGGGTCGATATGAAGAACATCTAGTTGGATCTTTATTAGGTTTTAAAATTGGTGAAATAAATGTATATTGCCAAGATGGGGGTTATTAACTCAGTTTGGGCCAGAATAAAAACCTTATGTATTAATGAATATGTAGTTTTAGAAAGGATTTTATATATCTCTGGTATAATACCATCATTACCCGGTGCTTTGTTTGATTTAAGCTTATTTATTTGTGTAATAACTTCTGTATATGAAATACTCTTGTCCAATAGTTTAATCTGTTGTTTATTAAGCTTTTTATTCATGTTTGTGGTTATAAACTCCTTTATTTTATCTTTAGGTTCCATGTTAATGTTGTTATGGTTAATCTTATGAAAGTGATTTCTAAATTCATCCAGTATTTCTGGTATACTAGAAACATTCTTCTTTTCCTTAGAGAAAAGATTTCTTTGATATGGTTTTGTTTATTCAATCTTTTTGTTTTATTTTTAAGTCTATGTAAGTATTTGGGGCTTATTGAATAAGACAAAACTTGTATTTCGCTAAAGTTATTTTAACTTTATGAGTTAAAATTTCTTTGTATTTCTCATTTAGTTTGTTTATTTCTTCAATAACTTTCTTGTCCATAATATTTTCTTTATTATTATGTTTATAAGAGTCTAGTTTACTTTGAATATCTAACAATTCCTTATCCCAAGATTTCCTTTTGTTATTATACCATCTGATACTTTGTCCATATAGATATGATTTTAAGGCATCCCAAACATAGACAATGGAGACTTCAGGAGTATTATTTATGTCTAGAAAATGTTGTACTTCTGAAAGCATATATTCTTTATAGTCTTTTAGCTGAGTTAAGTATGCTGGTATCCTTTTGATCTGAACATTATGAGTATTTTTTATCATGAATTCAAAAACAATTGAGTTATGATCAGATATAGGACATGAAATGATTTTGGAATTAATTAAATCTGTTACCATCTGGTTAGAAATAAAGACCCTATCTATTTTTGAAGAAGTTTTGTATCTGTTAGAAAAAAAGGTGTATGGTAATGATTTTGACTCTATCTGATTATTAATATCATTCAAATGATAAGAATTAGCAAAATCATTTAAATGTTTTGCATTAGATGTAATTCTTCTTTTCTTTATAGTGGTAGTATCACTTTCATGTAGTATACAATTAAAATCACCAGCTAAAATAATATCCCCTATAGAGAATGATATGATCTTATCAATATGATGTTTCACTGTATTAATACCAATTCCAGGTATCCAGTATACATTAATTAAAGTGTAAGTCTTCCCATTAATTTGTATTGTAACCATACAAGACATTCCTTTGTTATCCTGATAAGACTTAATGGTTTTAGGAATGGGCATACTTTTATTCCATAAAATAGCCACTCCTCTTTTTTTCTGAGTGTGCTCTGAACTAACCAATACTGCATACTTATTAGTGGCTAGTTTATCAATATCTTTTTTCAAGAGATGGGTTTCTTGCAGGAAGACTAGATTGGCCTTGTGTAGATTAATGTATCTTATTAGGCTTGCCCTTTTACATGGATTATTCAATCCATTAATGTTTAAAGAAATTCCTTTTAAAGATGTCATTTGGCATTTTTAAAACTCAAGAATCTTATGATCGAAATAACAAATAACAAGATAAATAATGTTACATCTCCTCTTTTAGGTGTACCTTTAAATATAGCTGTATTTATTAAATCTCTTATGGGATTTTGTATAGGATTCAATTTTGTTTGTAGTGACAATGAGTGTACAAAATATATTGTGGATGTCAAAACTATATACATATAACAATGAACAAGTGAAAATAATGTAAGGATTAAACCTTGCATCCCGCCTGAGTTGAAAACTCCAACTTAGAGCAGTATTTACTACTCAAGTTAACCCCCTACCCTAAGCAGCAGTACCTCAGCTACCACCTTATCAATTTAATACTAGTTATATTTAACTGAGGTTAACAGTTTTCAATTCAATTATCTATCAAGACAAAACTACACATTTGGTAAAACAGCATCATATAAACTAAAATAAACTTTTTTTTTTTTTTTTTTTTTTAAAACTGTTCATACTATTATATAGATCTATGTAATATATAACACTTGAATTCTAATAGCATTCAAATAATCTTAATGTTAGAAATCAAGAGGAGAGAAAATTATGTTCTAACATTCATTTAAATCAAAACTTTGGCTAATATGATTCAGACATTACATGCATTAAGATGCATCTATTTTCTGTCATGTGAATTCTATCAACAGCTTCCAAAAAATCTTGAATTGTTTGTATATGAGCATTTACTTAAACTCATTATTGTCAATAGAGTAAAATATTGTATTCATAAAATTATTATTAAACCTATTGCATAGTTATGCAGATTCCCAGAAACACCTGCGTTATTACCTAAAAAAAAAAAAAAAAAAGCCATCACACACATAAACACAGACACACACACATACATATACACACACACATATACACACACACACACACACACACACACACACACACACACACACACACACACACACATACACATATATACATAGATACACACACACACACACACACACACACACACACACATATATATATATATATATATATATATATCTGATCTCACTGAATTGTGTGTTAGTAGAGCACTATCCTACTTGCTGTCCCTAGAATAAATCTGTCTGCTTTATACAAAATAATGCACAGCAAACACATATTAGTAACCAGATTTTACAATCATGCTAACCTACTGCTTTAAAATATATCACATGACATTTCTTCCAGAATAGAGTTATAAGATTATTTATGCTTGCCAATCAGATGAATTAAATGAGTTATAGTAAAGTATATGTTTGGGACACAAGTTTTTAACACAGATTATTATGCTACTGTTAAGTAGATTTTCAAAAACATTTAAATAAATGTTTCATTTTCTATGCCTTCTAAAATAAGATATTTACTTGCTACAAGAAACGACATCATCCAAACTCATCATAACTGACATATTTTATGAATAGAGTATTTTTCCTGAATCTGTGGTGTGTTAGTGTGATAACCTTGTCAATGTTTATACTAACTGCTTTCAGTTTCTCTGTGAAAATTCTGTGAGTGAAGCTTCTGAGGAAACTCATGGACACTATGCATGAGACAGCCCACATCCCAGATTGTCTCCCTTAACATTTTGGCGGGAAACTTATTAAAACTTGTGGCAAACATTCATTTTGTCAATAGAGTAAAATATTGTATTCATAGAAATTATTATAAATCATATTGGATAGTTATGCAGATTCTCAGAAAAAAGCCATCACACTCACACACACACACACACACATACATACACACACACACACACACACACACACACACACACACACACACACACACACACACATATATATATATATATATATATATCTGATCTCACTGAGTTGTGTGTTAGTAGAGCACTATCCTACTTGCTGTCCCTAGAATAAATCTGTCTGCTTTATACAAAATAATGCACAGCAAACACATATTGGTAACCAGATTTTACAATCATGCTAACCTACTGCTTTAAAATATATCACATGACATTTCTTCCAGAATAGAGTTATAAGATTATTTATGTTTGTCAATCAGATGAATTAAATGAGTTATAGTAAAGTATATGTTTGGAACACAAATTTTTAACACAGATTATTATGCTGCTGTTAAGTAGATTTTCAAAAACATTTAAATAAATGTTTCATTTTTTATGCCTTCTAAAATAAGACATTTACTTACTACAAGAAACTACATCAATTAAACTCATTATAACTGACATATTTTATTAACAGAGTATTTTTCCTGAATCTGTGGTGTGTCAGTGTGATAACCTTGTCAATGTTTATACTAACTGCTTTCAGTTTCTCTGTGAGAATTCTGTGATTTGAAGATTCTGAGGTAACTCAAGGACATTGTGCATAAGACAGCCCACATCCCAGATTGTCTCTCTTAACATTTTGGCGGGAAACTTATTAAAAACTAGTGACAAACATTCATTTAGCAATTTAATGACACTTCTTCATAACCATCACCATATGGAATCCCCAGCATCTTCTCAATATACATGCATTGGTCCATTACCACCAGCCCCTCACCTTTGTTGGGTTTCATAACCCTTATAAACCTGTTTGTTGTTATACTGTGCAAAAGCTTTGTCTCTGCTTCTGTTAAATTAAATATATTAGTCTTTTTTGTTTTTGATAACATTGACCTGATGCCACTGCTACATACATTTTCAAATAGTTGAACTGTGGGGTGGGGTGAGGGGGTTAAACACACTGCTTCTTTTGCAGCTCTGTGGGGAGTTAGATAATTCATTACCTTGAAAATAACAACTTAGGTTTAATTTTCTTGTGTACAATTTCAAATTAAGTAGCCATCTGTCAATCTTGGCATTAGTTATAGGTACATAATTAATACCCTTTTCAAATAGTGTTGTCCATTCATTAGTGACAGCCTGTAACTGTAACTGTATATACTAAAGTCTTTGAAGTCATTTTCAATGATAGTAAAAGCATCATCATCTGTATTCGTAATGCAAACAGCATTTTTTGTATTGTCATTAGAATTCAAATCATTTACTGATACATTCTCCCTCCCCTGCTCCCCCTCCCCCTCATGGAATACACAGTTCTCTGTCCATAATAATTGCCACCATTCCTGGTGTTGTTCCAATCCCTGTTGGACACCTGTTGCCTCTGGTTTTGGATACTCTCGGACCTCCTGGGAGGCTCCTCTAAAGGGACAGCCTCCTCTTCTTGTTTCAAAATGATGCACTTGCTCATCAATTCCTATCCTATTTTCATACAGTTCAGTCTTATTAGCTGTAATAACTTTGGGAAGTGGAAAAACAGTACCTGTTTCATATTCATTGTTTGGTATTCATTTTGCTTAGCATCGAAACACAATTCACTCAAAATATGTTCATTTAATCCATTAACTGTTTTTTCTTACACTGGCACAGCTTTCTTTCACTGTCCCTTACCAGTGCTTCCATTAATTCGCACCCATGGCGGTTGGTGTAACTCTAAGCCCTCTGGCAAACCATTGGGGAACTTCCAGCAATGCAAACCCTTGAGTCCATTAAATATGCGTTTTCCACTTGTAACTTTTTTAATTTGAACAGTTCACCCTCTAGAACTTTAAGTTGTTGATCAAGCGTGCCATATGTATGGCATGGTTCAGTACTATTAAACGACAATTCATTTCCCTTATTCAACCAATCCATGAAGCATGTGACCCTTGTTTCACTCACCCAATTGGTTGAATCCTTGTGGTGATTCTGCCCACTGTTTCTGACCCTTGTTTTTAGATTAATGGATGCCTGGCTATTTAAAATAGGACTCCGTTGTCCAGGGATGATTAAAGAGGGTGAAAATTGTGACCCCTCAGCTGAAATGTTGTTACTATCACTCTTGAAAGTGTTCACAGTTATAGAGTTTAGTTTGACACCAAACCCTATTAGTTGTTGTGTCAGCTCTCTGATAAGGGCTGAAAGGTTCCCAATGGCATTAACCAGCTCTGTAATGGAACCCCCAGCATCTCCGTCCACTTGTGCACCGGAGTTGTTTCTAGAATTCAAAGAATTTATGTGGCAACTTAGAGTGGATGCCACTAACCCACCCAGACTAAATGATGTAGTTTCTCTCTCCAGCTATTTAAAATTAAAAGCTGAACTTTATTTTTAGGGGGAGGGCACACATGTATATTCTTGTGGTAATACAGTAACATTTGTCTATTTTAAGTACATGATTTATTTTTGTGGAAATACATTTTGGATTGCACTTTATTTTAATTTTGAGATGGAGGCTGATGGGCTATATGCAATATGTAAATAAAGAAGTATGGTTTTAATGCATTTTATAAGGTGAAATGTAACTATGCATATTAACATCTAAAACACCAGTGATTTTTAGGTGCATTTTGCTTTAATGACATGTGACTTAGCCTGGCTATAAAAGGAAGTGATGTATGAAAAACTCTTGTTTTAATCTGAAGAAGTCAAGTGTAACAACAGACGAAAGTGCTAATTAAAGTTTGTATCCAGTTTCACCGGCCAGTGTTCGTTTTCTTTACATTACTGGTTTTATCTGTGGTTGTTGACAAATGTGAAGTAGTTATGCGTGAAGCTTCACCTCATTACCTGCCATGGTCATAGCCACTCCACTGGCATTAGGTGCTAAACTACTAACAATCTGAGGCTGGTATCTTCATTTACTTTAAAGGTATTCATAAGAAGGCCTAGTGGGTCTCAATATCAGAATAACTTGTATATGTCTGATGCTTTTATTTATTAAACTTGCTAGTGATTCTTACAGTTCTTGAACAGAGAGTGAGAAGAGGTAAACCCCTCTATTCCAGGAATAAAATGTCTCTTTTTTGCAGAACATCAAACACTTTCAGTCATCAAAAACTGGTAGGGTTTTCCAGTATGGTAAAACAATATATTATTTTATTATTCAGTTACTGTTAAAAGATTATTGCTATGATATCACAGACCCTCATGAGGTCATATCATCATATCATACATTATCATCTCATATCATATCATATTATTAATCCTAATTCATCATGCATTACTACAGGTGATATAAGACTGAATATGTGCAATACTAGAAACAATTAATTTACTGTCCTATATACATGTGGCATATGTGGCAGGCAGCAAACTGTATCTGTGTTTCACATTGTTACTAATTTCTTTCCTGTCATGTGGCAGACACAAAACTAGATGTGCCAAAGAAACTCAAGTGTAAAGAAGAGAAAATCCTACTGAGAATTAACATAATCATATCTGTAAAGTTGCAATATAATGCAATGTTCAAGATAAATCTGTTTCTCAGAGGTGCAAATCCTGTCCTTCATTGTAACTTCATATTTGTATAGGGTTCACTAAGCAGTTCATCTGAGTGCATCATTTCAAGTCTAGCAACAGCTATTCCTGCAATACCCTGTGTCCCATTCCCATACAATAAAACATGTGACACCAAAATGACACTTGACCATCTTTATTAACTTCGAACATAACGTTATTGCATCATTTCAAATGTTAATCATAACACGAATAACCTTGTAGCTATAACATATAAAATCCTTGTAATCATACATCAGAACAGCGTACCCCCACTTACCATGCCAGAATAAGCAGTGCCCATACCACTGCTCACTTCTTCATATTAATCAAAACAGTGTCCTACCACTCGCTTTCAACCGCAAAACTCCTTGCATCAACACCCAACACCAAGAGGGGGAACAGAAGAGGGACAGACATGCCCCTCTTCTCCACCCAACACCCACCTCAATAACTATACCATTCACAATAATCCAAAAAGAAAGAGAAGGAGGGTTGGTAGCAAGATCATGCCTAAATGTGATTCATCTTTCCATTTACACTCACATAAAGCACCTAAGCCCGACCCTACATCTATCCTACTTCCTCTAAATGTCAACTTATTAAATTAACCCTACCCTTCCAGAGTCTGATCAAACTTCCCTTTATTTCTTAACCTTAACCTCCTTCCCCAACAACACTGTAGAATAGTGTGTGTGTGTTTGTGTGTGTGTGTGTGTGTGTGTGTGTGTGTGTGTGTGTGTGTGTGTGTGTGTGTGTGTGTGTATGTTGTACCTTTAAGAAGCTTTTTCAAGGACAGCATATGCATTTAAATAGCAAGCATGTGTTAGATCAATGCCATTTTGAAAGTGCAGCCAGAGGTTAAGCATGTATGAGTGTAATAGCTAGTTTGTTTATAAGTTTATCTAAGTTAAAGTTATTAAGACTCAATTATGATGTGTTTGCACATAACAAAGCTACATGAATAGAACCCACAAATCTTCATCTGTTTTATCCTGACGGGACAAGTGACATGGTGTCAAAACTGTTTTTTTCAGAGACTGCTTTTCAGAGCTACAAGGTGCAGAATTAACAGTGCACAAACCTATTTTAAACAAACAAGAGGCACAAAAAGTTTATTATTTAAACAAGATGCTTAAAATTAAGATAATTGATAAAGAGATTATCAAAAAAGCACATAAGGGGTTTGGAATTACCTTGGAATTCCAAAATTAGCATGTTTAAAGTAAAACAAGCACAATAAAGTAGAATTGGCATGAAAAAGATTAAATGAGCAAAATGAATATAATAAGGGTAAAAAGGACACATTAAGCATAAATAAAGCAAGGGACTGCACATTTCTGGCAAAGTACTGTGTTTTTGCATAACTACTATTTTGCATTGCATTCATGAAACAACTAGAGTTATTTGAATTATCTCACAGTGTGTAAAAGTGCTTGCAGTGGATGCTTATTACTGTGCATTTATTCTGAAGAGTATATTTGTGTGCAAAGTGCAGCTATTTCATAAAGTGCAGTTGAAATACAGCCATTTTGAAAAATTTCTTTTGCTGGGTATGTCTATTCTCAGAGTGCCACCAATACACACTGCTTCTTGCACTGTAAACAGTTATTTAGAAAAGTACAGCCTTTTTGGGAAAATGTCAGTGTGCTGTATACTGTTTATTTGCAAAGTGCAATTATTTCAAAATGTTTTTTATTCTGAGCTTCTTCTGCCCAGTTTATTCACGCAGTACAGATATGTTGAAATGTTTCTTACACTGATAAGAGATGATTTCTTACAATACAGTAATTTCAAGAGTATTCTTGTGCCTGAGAGACTTATTTCACAAAGTTAAGTTATTCAGAAGCTTGTGCTATTGGGCATAGTTACAAGTACTAGCATAAATTTCTGGCATATGTATATGTGTGTGTGTGTTTGTGCATACTTACAAAAGCCTTCACTGGTATGTGTTAATATGGCAGATGGATTTTGAAAACTATCACCACTTATATTTATCAGAATATTGCTGAGAGTTGGAGAATGGAGCTTATTCTGACAAAGATACATGTACCAGTGCATTCATTTTGCTAAACCTAGCTGGGTCAGAGGCCATTGAAAGAGAGCATTCATTTGTGTATGCACCAGCAGTATAGGAGGGAGAAGGTGAAAACCATCATATTGTTGTACAGGCTGAATCAAGTGAAGGCCCAGAGTGTTTGAAATGCAAATTCAGGGAAATCTGCAACCCCCAGACAAATGTTACATTAGACAGGTATTTGTTTTACAAAAGAGATCATAAACTAGGGGAAACTTTTGCAGCTTATATTATTAACCTGCGAAACAAAGCTAAAATGTGTAGGTTTGATGACTTAAAACATTAGTTAATAAAGGACAGCATTGTATGTGGTATTAATAGTGCTGCAGTGAGAAAGATTTTGCTTTGTGACAGTGATTTAGCACTGAGTAAAGCTATTGAGATTTGTCAAATCCATGAAATTAAAGAAAGGCACACAAGTATGCTTGCAAGTGATAAGAGCATGATTTCAGCAGGCTCTAGAGCAAATGTAGACTGTATGCAACATGCGACTAGCAGAAGCAGGCCTAAGCACATGGTATCTGCCACCCCTGCAGGCTCCTCAGGTAAAACCCATAGATTTTGAGCAAGTTCTAAGAAAAGGACATGCTCAGTGCAGTACAAGGGTGAGTCAGCAAAATCTAAATCAAGCTTTATTGTTAACTATTGCAATTATGGTCCCTGTCATGAATGTAAAAGAGAAAAGTGCTTAGCATTTGGTCAGCAATGCCACAAGTGTAAAAAATAGAACCAGATTCAAAAGTTTTGTAAATAAAGTAAACCTCACACAGTTATAAAGAAAGTTCATTTAATAAAGCAAGTTGATCACATAGAGAGCTGCAATTATACTTTCTACATAGATAGTATGTCAGTATTTGGTGAAAAGGTTAATGAAGTAAATTTGTTGGCAAAGAATGAAGTGTTTTGTACTGTTCAAATCAATGGTAAATCCACTGAGCTCAAAGTAGACACTGGTTCAATGTGTAATGTTATGTTGCCAGATACTTTTGCTAAGGTGAGAGCTGGTGAACAACTAAATGTGGTCACTTATGCAAAATGTGTTATTTATGGAGGTGAAGAAATTCAAACCAAAGGCTCAGTAGTGCTTTCATGTTATTTGTCTAGGAACTGCTGCAGCTTACTATTCTATGTAGTCTGAAGACCTGTGCACTTATTTTTGGGTATCAGAGACAGTTTGAGAATGACAAATCCACGTACAGACGAACAGGAACACAATGAGAGACTGCTTCGTAAAATAAACAGGCGTTTATTAAATCCAAGTAGAATGTTAGTGCTTTCGGCTAAATCAATATTTAGCCTTCTTCAGACAAACAGCGGAATTTGGAATGGCATTACTTAAAATACATTCTATAGAGCCAATTAAAATAAAGTGCATTCTTCAATTAGATGTAACCATAGTTACCTTAAAGCAGAGTGATACATTGTGAATGTGAAACTTGAATAGAAATGAAATACTATTACGTACAGTGGAACAATGTAAAAAAACGTCCCTTCTCAAGATGTCACTTGTTTGTAAATTGTTTACCCAAGTGTAAGGTAGTAAATAAATATAATACTTATCAAATTTGTCTATGCTACAACTTAATATATGAACACTACATTATGAAATACAAAATAATATAATATAAAATCCGACCTAAATGTCTTTATAAAAATAGTTGTAACTATAGAGAAAATAGGTACGGAAAATATATTCATTTGTAAATGGTATATATTTTTTATATTTATTATTAAAAACTACTAGTTTACCCTTCCTATCTTGTGTGTTTGAAAATGCTAAAATGACCAGGATGCATTCTACCCAAAAAAATGCTAAATGTTGATCTAGTTACTGGTCTGAAATGTGAAAAACATCTTAAGTATGTTATCTATTGTAGGATAACCATTTCAACACACATTTGATTGATAAATTGTCATTAATCCCTGGTACTAAATGTGCCCTCGTTCGAATCTGCCACATAAGTTCATCTATCTCCAGCCTTATTTGCCAAGGGCCACCCCTTACATCTGGGATTCTTTGTTGAACTATAACAAAACTAAAGGAGTGTCCTGTGTTATCCATAATGTGTTTGGCTAAAGCATTGTTTTCGTCTTTTCTGCTAATAGCATATGTATGTTCGTATATTCTGGTCTTAATTCTGCGCTCCGTCTTGCCAATGTAAAAAGCTTTACATTGGTTACACAGGGCAGCATATACCACAGATTTGGATTCACAATTATAATGGTTGTCAATTTTGTATATCTTGTCTTTGATAGTAAATTGTGTACCTACTTTGAGAAATTTACATTGTGCACAAGCACCACACTTGTACATCCCATTTGGGCGTTGAGAAGTAGATTTTCTTGGTGCTCTCTCCAAAATAGCTTTAAGATTTAAACCTCTCCTGTATGTCAATTTGGGTTTTTCACCTAGTAATATAGAGAGAGTGCTATCATGGTTAATTACATCCCAGTTCTTGTTAAGGATTTCTCTAATTTTTTGGAAATCTAGTGAAAAGTGTGCAAAAAAGACACCCTATAGTTAATGTCACTAGATCCATGATCTCCGGAAGAACAAGTGGAAATTGGTAAATTCCTCGTGTTTGTGTCTTCTTCGTTGGTAATTTTATTGTTCAGAAGCGGGATAAATTGACCAGCTTTCCATTTATTAGTTACCTCCAAGGTGATATTGTTAATCATGGTAAATGGGTAACCCCTTGCTAGGAACATGTTTTTTAGTTTGTTGCATTCCAGTTGAAAATCATGGTCATCTGTAACCATACGTGATGCCCTAACTAACTGCCCTTTTACAACAGATCTTTTTTGGTAATAGGGATGGCTACTAGAGAAATGCAACAAACTGTTGGAATATGTAGGTTTTCTGTATATGTTACTTTTTAATCTTTGATTACTAATGTCCTTTGTAAGAAGTATGTCGAGATAATTAATCTCTCTCTCTTCTATATTAAAGGTAAACTGCAAAAAATTAGTCATGTTAGTCATTCCTTCAATGAAGTTAGGGATAGACTCTCTGTCCCCTTTCCAAATGTAAAAGATGTCATCCTGGTACCTAGTGTACCAGGAAACATGTTGTTGGAATAAGACATCTTTAAACAAGAGTTCTTCTTCCCAATGGGCCAAAACAACATTGGCGAATGAACCTCCGCAAGGGGAACCCATGGCAACACCCGAAGTTTGGAGGTAAAATCTGTTCTCAAAAACAAAGAAGTTATTTGTTAAAACTAACTCCAAAAGTGTTTCAGTTAAATAAATGGTGTTTTCATCAACTTTTTTGGCAACCATGAATTCCCTCACCCAACTGAGACCTATGTCTTGCGGTATTACCGTGTATAGGTCTTTGATGTCTATTGTGAGGAAAACCATGTCTGTGGTATATTCTATTTCGGCTATATTTTTCAGGAAAGACCAAGAATCTTTACAAATATGTGCCTCCTGTTCTAATAAAGGTTTTATTATACTATCAACAAGTCTGGCACATGCGTAAGTAGCCGAACCTCTCCCATCTACAATTGGCCTAAATGGTGGTGTCTGGAGTTGTTTGTGTAATTTGGGTGTACCAAAGAAGGCTGAGATTCTTGGGGCCGGCATCTGCAAATATTTGTATGTTTCTGGATTGATAAGTCCCTCTAAAAGGAGGTCATATAGTGTATTATTGATCCTCCTATAAGCAACATGTATTTCGTTAAGGGATACTTCCTTGTAAGCTGGTGTATCCAAGTGTTTCATCATGTACTCCACATGCTTAAAATGATCCATTAATACCACCCCTCCACCCTTATCAGGTTTCATGACCCGAATGTTACAATCTCTTAGGAGCTGGAGAAAATCCCACTCTAATGTAGTCATGTTATGAAAATGCCTTTGGTTACTATACATAATCTGATTTTTTATTGCCCAAAGATCTGTTTCACACATTTTCTCAAACACTACTAATATAGGGTGGAGAGGTGGATTGTATGTACTTGAAACCCTTAGAGAATTCAATACTTCAGTATTGTTACCAAGTAATGAATTTAAATTGAGTTTTCTAACAAAAACTTTCAAATCTACAAGTGTTTTTCCTATATCCATATGTTGCCCTGGCACAAAAGACAAATCCTTTGCAAAAAAGTCCACAATGTCCTGATGAATATCAATAAGTGTGTAGTTATACACCGTAAAGTCATTGTTAGAACTTTTTAAAATGCTAGGTTCCAGACCAAATATGGGGATTTGGATCATCTCCTCCTCCCCCCCGTCTCTTGTTCTTCGTATTGTTCGCTGTTTGAGTTCTCATACGGTTGGTAGCTCGGGTGTTGCTGGCCTGGCAAAAATCCTGACTATCCAGTTGGTTGGAATCCCCCAAAGGTTGACCCTGTGTTTGGATATTATCCCTCGGACCCTGTGTTGGTATGTTCACCTGGTTCAAGTTGTTTACATTAGTACCTATGTTGTTAAACCTTGGGCTCCTTCTGAAGCCTTGTCTTTGTACCGGAAATTCTTCCTGATTGTTATCATTACTGTTGTTATCTACTGAATTGACATTGTTGTTTTGCCCAGTCTGGTTAGTAGTTTCCCCCTGAGTGATATGTGATTTACTTGAAGGCCTAGGATAGGCACTTTTATTAGCATAAGCTGTTAGATCTCTACTTAGTTTTTTCTTTTTAGTAAATAACAGTTTTTCCATGCTTGCTTCAATGATGGAGAAAATGCGACAATAATCATATTTGTAATGTAAAAATGCATTATCAGAAGTAATATTTTTCTCAAGGGCATCCAAATCTGATGCCAAGACCGCAATGTCTTTAGAATAAAAGGCAATGAGAGCCTGCAAAAATTCAATGCCCTGTCGGTCAAATAAGCCCAACAGTTCTTGGTGAAAGGGAGAATTATCCACCAACCCAGATGGAAAACGCCATTGTCGCAATCCTTTGGGAACAATCTTGTTTTTAACACATTCATTGAGGTATGCAACTTCCAGTTGTAACTTTTTGTATTTATATAATTTATTGTCAAATTCATCGATTTTGTCTCCTAATGAATTACTATCAGCCTTTGGATACTGTTAGGTTCAGAACGTAAACTGAACCCCTGGCTGAAAAAGTTATTGTTTACTAAAAAGTCAGCCATAATTGGTATTCCTTGTTTGTTGGAATTCACTTGATTATTAGTATCAATGCGAGAATTGACAATAGTGTTACCTGGTTGTAATGCCCCAGACAACGTAGGTGCAGGACGAAGCTGTTCATTAAAACCTGATGACCCTCCGTCAATTAGTGTAGGTCCAGAAGCTGGTATTCCGGTTACGGGTGATTGCTGCCCGTTAGGGATAAAAAAATCACTGTCAGTCTGCTGCGATGAAAATAAAACCAGAGGTCTGTTTTCTTGCGTGGAAGTCAAAGCTGACATGGCGTCAACTTTTTGTGTGAGAGCATCAACTCTACCCAAGAGCAACTCCACAAGAGTAGTTAAATTGTTATTGGAATTATCCGTTACTTTCTCGGAAACATTCCGCTGTGTACCCGAGACCAACGAAGTATCTCCGGTTCCGCTCGCCATCTCCAGTTTGAGAATGAATCTGCTTCCCTTTACCAAATAAGTTCATCATATAAGCACATATCTTAGTTACTATTTTACTGAAACTATTTTCTCAGAGTATGCTGATATTTTCAATGACATGTTGGGCAAACTTCCAGTTGTGTATTCTATGAAGTTAGACCCAGTGGTCAGTCCAGTGGTCAGATCAGGAAGAAGACTTCTGATAGCTATGCAGAATAACGTCAAAGCTCAGTTGGATAAAATGGAGCAGCAAGGTGTAATTTGTCCTGTTACAGAACCAACAGAATAGGTGTCATCCATGGTAGCAGCTCACAAAAAAGGCTCAGATAAAATCATAATATGTATTGACCAGTGAGATTTGAACAAATCATTAAAGAGACCACATCATCTCATGCATACAGTCGAGGAAGCTGCAGCCCTAATATTGAATTCTACTAATATAGATTCATCAGGTGCCATTTGGAATAAATTCAGCAAGTAAAGTCTTTCAGCATGCAATGGAGCAAATTTTTTCAGGTTATTCTTCTGCCATAATAATAGATGATTTATTGGTTGGAGGCAATGGTGAAGTAGAGCATGAAAGAAACCTTAGGAGAGTTCTAGACAGAGCATGTGTAGTGAAAATAAAGCTCAATCCTCTGAAATTCAAATTCAGACTACCAGAAATTACATATGTAGGTCATTTAATTACTAGTACTGGCTTGAGACCAGACCCATCCAAGCAAGCAGCATTCTGGAGATGTCAGCACCAGATAATGTTCAATCTCTACAACATTTTTTTGGTATGGTCAACTATTTAGGAAGTTTATACCAGACCTTAAGCAGAAAATTGCCACCACACCTACATTAAGATACTATGATGTCAATAAATCAGTAACTCTTTCCTGTGATGTTTCAAAATTTGGTCTTGGTGAAGTTAGATCAGTAGCCTGTGCATCTAGATAACTTATTCAAACTGAAATGTGGTATGCTCAGATTCAGAAAGAACTTTTGGGAATAGTATTTGCATGTTGAAAGTTTCATTATTATAGTTATGGTCAAGCTATTCGGATTGAGACTGATCACCAACCTCTAGTCACTATTTTAAAGAAACTTTGCATTCAGCTCCTGTGAGAATCCAAAGAATGGCACTCAAATTGCAAAAGTACAGCTTCAAAATGGTCTATACAAAAGGCAAACTTCTTTATCTGGCTGATACCTTATCCAGATCAAAGTTTCCTTGGGGAACTCCATACACTGATAATTAAAATCTTGGGATGTAAATATCAGATAAATTACAATTTTTACTGAGTTGGTGATAGAAGTGACTCTTGTAAAAACACTAATAGAATTATTAATGCTAGTTTCAAAAGAAAACTCTAACTTGAAAAATGAAAATAGCCCCCCCCCCCCAAGTATTCATAAAGTGATACAAAATGTGAATGTTTTATGAAGGATAGAAGTGAAGTGCAATAACTATGGCCCAAGTAGGTTGCATAAATCAAAATGGAACATCTGGGATCAATACCTGGAGTACTGCAACCTGGAATAATGAAGACTCTTGCGACCATCATTGATTGAGCATTGTACATTCTCAACTGTTTGTTATTTTGTGGACCGTCATTATACATTCAGGTAACAAAGTTCTAATTGTATGTTCTAACATGTCAGACTATGGAATTGTAAATACAGCAGTATATGTCATCTGTGTTTTGAGTTTAATTAATCCTAATCATGTACATGGTCGAGTAGCATTTGAAAGACATGCATGAATGGGTGTGCGTTCGTTGAAGATTGGGCATCGAGCTGGCACCTCGGCACCGTAAAAATGTACTGCCAATCATCAGTAGACCAGAGCTCCACTGTGGCGACCCCTAACCAGGAAAAGCTGAAAGAAAAATAACAACCATATCCAGATCACCCGGAAATACAATGGATCAGCTTAATGCTGTGAATTTTGACTTTGGTGTCATGGAAGTTTGCTGTTGTCTATTTTTATTTTCTTCACCGAAGTTATTCTAACATCCATTTAACAGTTTTGCTACCTGTTTAGCAGCAGTAGCTGATATTGTTGACTTAATTCTGGGCTAGTCGCTGAGGGTTCCAACATGTTTGCTCCCATCTGCACTCGGCATTTGGTCAGAGCGTTGCTCGCCAAACTGGCGCCTTATCTGCCAGGGACTTGTTTGTTTGCTGACATTTATATTTTTTCTCAGAAGTTTTTCTAACTTCAATCTAACAGTCTTGCTACCTGCATAGCAGTGGTAGCTGATACTGTTGACTTAATTCTGGGCTTGTCGCTGAGGGTTCCAACCTATATAATCCATATTAGATTAGCAATGATAACAATATAAGACAGCGTAAATCCTAGTTCCAACGTGCTGCATGTCGGCTCTGCAGTAACTATTTGGGATTTGCTTTAATCATTTAACAAACTCAGTGCTAGTCAGCCAGCACTCAAGGAAAGCCTCCAATATGCTTTCTTTCCTAAGAATAGCTATTGGCAGTGTGCTTAACTGTTGGGGCTACTTTATTTTAACTAACTCTGTGCTAGTCACACAGTATTTCTAATCAATGTAGACTCTAAATGATGTGTATAGCTAGTCGCACAGTATTTCCAACCATTGCAGCCTCTAAGTGCTTGTTTACATAACCCTTGGCTGTGTTGACTGTATGGGGCTTTACTTTTAGCTAAATTCATGCTTGTTGCACAGTATTCAAACAAATGCTGTCTATAAATGTTTGTTTCTTTCGTGAAGCTCTCTGCTGTAATTCAACTGTTTGGGCTTACTTAATTTAACCAGAATACTAGCTTGTTATCCTGAACTGTAGTTCCAGGCATTCTGCTGTGCTTGTTTCATTTCACTTGGCTTCTCAGTGTAGTCCAAAGCCTCTAAAGTCAGCTCGGTGTGCTTTCTAAATTGTCTACTACTTTACTTCCTCTGTGCAAACAAACTGTGTTTAGCTCTCTCAGCGTGTTTCAGCAAGAATATAACCTATTGTTTTTTAGTTATCCTGCTGCTATTTGCATTTATTTAGCTCAATATAACTTTATGATTGTCTGACATTTGTCTACCTATTGTTTTTTTTGTTGTTGCTGCAATGCATCTATTTGTTCAAAATAACTTTATGAATGCCTGTCATTGTTTTCCTGTATACCTTAATGCCTTCACTGCTGCTTAAAATCTCTTTTCTTTCCTCTAAATTTTACAGTTTGGGCTGCTGCCCACCCTGCCCTAACCTCCTGACAATTCCATCCTGAACTCTCTGGCCAAGAACTGGCTCCAGTGACCTATTAATCCAAAACTATAAGGCCTCACAGTTCCCAGAGTTCTCCTACTATAAGGATTGAAGAAAGTATGTGTTCTGTTGTAACTCTGTGCTGTTATTAGTTGATTCTACTAGGTTGCAGTACGCTTCCCCGCCAGACTAGCCAGCAACCTCTACCCTTCCTTCACTACTGCTTGCACTCCTAGCTATCCCCATATTTCAACCCCCTTCTCTGCTGCTTCAGTTCTCCCTGTACTTCTTACTGCCTTTCCTGAACCTCGATAGCTCCCTTCCTGATTCTCCCCTTGGGGTCTCTACTGCCCCAGACTGACTGACCACAAGGTGGCGCTCCACTACCTTCTAACTGTTCCCACTACTTTTCCCTCTCCTTCCTTATCTCCCCTACTATAGCCCTCTAACATCCTTTCCTCTGCTCTCTCCCTCTCTACTGTCCAGGACTCTCAGCCATTATTTGCTTTATACTCAGCCCTCCTTTATTCCCCTTCTCTGAAATCTCTTCCTTCTCCCTCTGTCTTTCTCCTTTGCATCAACTCTCTAACTCCTCTTCTCTGCACATCTCACTACCCTTCATCCTTTCTCCTTCACTTATCTTACCTATTTTTACATTCTCTGCTAAACTTGCTAAACTTACCTTCTGACTACTCACTCTTTACTGATTGTCTTCCTCATTTTCTCCTCCTCTGGCTCTTCCCACTCTGTTTGCCTCCACTCCCCTACCCTGCCCCCAAATCTCACCCGCCCCCAGCACCTCCACATTTATACCTCACCAACTCCTCCTTCTAATTGTTTCAACCAATCACAATCTTACCCTACTCCCTCTATCCCTACATCAATTAGCCAATCTTAACTCCCCTCTTATTTCCCCACCTACTCATTCTCCTCCCACATTTCACTGCACTTAAACATACACTCTCCTCTCCTAACTTTATATCTCCCTTCCTCTCCTTTACCTTCTCTCCACAACCACTCTCTTCTACCTTTCTTATTACTCCCTTCCACACCACACCCATTCAAACATGCCCTCCCAAATTCTCTTTTCCCTCAGACTCCCTTTCTCTCTTCTCATCTTTCTTATTCCTCTCCATCATGCTACTTCATACTGCTTAAAATCTCACCCATACCTGCCTACTACTCATACTATCACTTTCACTCACCCACTTCCTCTTTGACTCTCTCACTTCCACTCCATTCCCCCTCCCTTTTCACAATAAACCGACTACACCTCTTCCATCCCAAAATACTCTCCTCCTCTACAAAAAAACTTCTCTCTTATATTTCCACTAACCCAAAACATCTTCCTACTCTCCAAACTTAAAAGACAAAAAGTTACCTCTAGTAATTTCCTAGCCTTATCTGGAGACATTCACCCAAACCCTGGCCCCTGCCTCAATACAAACAACTCATTCCCTCCTTCACCCTCCTCCCACACATTAAATTAGCCTCTCCCTCCTCCTTCTCCTACTTCCTCTCTTAGCACCCTTAAGGTCTTCACTATCAATGCCCAGAGTCTTAACAACAAAAATCACCATGTTCATGCTTGGATTAATCACAACCAGCCTGACATCTTAGCCATCTCTGAAACCTGGCTAAAATCCCATATCTCTGATTCCGAAATCTTACCTCCATGTTTCAACATCCTCAGAAGTGACCAATTAAATAAAAAAGGTGGAGGCTCTGCCCTAATCTACTCTAACCTTCTCTCCATAATCCTCCTGCAAATCCCAACCCCTCTATTCAAAAATACTGAAATAACCGTATGTCTGCTCCAACTCAATAAACATAAAAATATCTGCTTCATTTCCTTATACATCTCCCCAGATGATAATATCTCTACCCTTGAGAATATTCTCCACTGGGCCTCATCTGAAATAAAATATGAAACATTTATCCTAGGCGATGTCAACATTGATTGGAACAAAATCAATACACCTTCCCCCTCCCTAGCTATCAACCTTTTCAACTTCTCCCAAGTAATCCATTCTATAACAAGACCTAACAAAAACCACCCCCCAGGATCCATCATAGATTGGATTTTAGTCTCCCATCCAAATAAAACCTCTCTATCTGCAACTATCCATGACTCATTTAGTGACCATCTCCCTGCCTTCATTCATCGCTCAGCTAACCCCTCACAATTCCAACATCATTACATTCAAACTTGTAACCTTAGCAACTTCAACCCCACAATTTTCTCCAACATTTTCAAACAAATCAACTGGCAAATCCTTTACACTCTCTCCCTTGACAATGCTGTAGAACATTTTAACTCCATCTTCCTAAATACCCTTAACTCCCTAGCCCCCCTAAGAACCAAACAAATCAAAGCCAATTCTGCTCCTTGGCTGACCAAAGAAACTAAACATACTATGCATCTCAGAGACAAATCCTGGAAACTCTATCAGAAAAGTAAACTGTCTTCTGCCTTGCTCCAATATACCCAACTCTGCAATCAAGTAAAAAAAAACTAATCACCTGGGACAAAAATAACTACTACAATAAACTTCAGTCCAATAATAACAACAACCCAAAACAATTCTGGAAATCTGTTAACTCTCTTCTCCATCCTGGGTCAAGAAATAACCCTTGCCCTGACCCTAGTTTAACTGACAAGGAACTGAGCTCTCTCTTCAACAATTTCTTTACAGATTCTTTAGCCAAGCTTACCAAAACTTTCCCTGACAACAGTCCTTCCAACTTCCTAAACTCTTCTAATAACTGTCACCCTAATTTCCAACTCAAACCAGTTTCCACTAAGTTTATAAAAATGGTCTTATCCAAACTAAAGCCATGTTCTAATGCCCCCAACAACATTCCCCCCTCCTTCCTCAAATGCGCAGCAGAAGGAATTGCTCTCCCAATAAGCATCCTGATTAACTGATCCTTAAAAGAGTCATACGCACCCAAACTTTGGCATTCAGCCTACATTCTACCACTTCATAAAGGAGGTAAAAACAACTCAATTTCTAATTTCCGTCCCATAGCCCTCCTCTCTCCAATATCTAAAATTCTAGAGAAATGTGTCCACTACCAACTTTTACCCTACTTAACTCAGAATCAGTTACTTACACCCACCCAACATGGGTCCGTCCCGGTCACATCACCATAACTGCCCTACTTTCCTTCTTAGAAACAGTTAATCAAGCCTGAGATTCTGGACTTCTTGTATCCAGTGTTCTGCTAGATCTGTCTAAAGCCTTTGACACCATCTCCCATACACACCTTCTCTTCCATCTCTCCAACCTTAATCTCCCCACTAATACTCTATCCTGGTTCTCCAGTTACCTCTCTGACAGATCTCAGGCTGTCAGATGGAAGGACTCTACCTCCTCCTTCTTACCTTCTCCTACCGGCATTCCTCAGGGATCCATCCTCGGTCCCATACTTTTCAACATCTTCATAAACAACCTTCACACTGCTCTCCCAGACACTTCAGTCATCCAATACACTGATGACTCTACCTTAGTCTGTACCTCCCCCAACTTTTCTGAACTTCTCTCTAAAACACAAACTGCTTTTTCCACTGCAGAAAACTGGATGCACCAAAACCATCTCTCCCTCAACTCCAATAAATCTAAAATACTAATTTTCCTCCCTACCAAGGCTTCTTTCTTTGACAAAAACACTTTTAACATCCTCAGCCAAACCAACACCCCCATAGAAATGGTCCCTTCTGCTAAACTCCTTGGCAAAACCATTGACGACCACCTCAAATTCGACCTCCACATACAACAAAACATTAAAAAAACCCACTAAAAGTTAGGTATGCTCTACAGGAATAATCTGTTTCTTTCAAAATCCTCTAGGCAAACCTTAGCTACCTCTTACCTCCTTCCCTCTCTACTTTATGGGGCCCCTCTTCTAACTAATCTGTCTGCCTCCGTCACCTCTAAACTTGAAACTTGCTATAATAAAATCTCTAAATTCGCCACAAAATCCAAAACCTCAACCCACCACTGCCTCACCCTTCAATCTCTGAACTGGTTAGAACTTCCCAACCACCTTGACTATCTGCAACCAACTACCACTCATAAATTAATATTCTACCCAGGAAAATGCCCAGCCTTATCCAACATCCTTCCCCCTTACATCCCTAACCGATCATTAAGATCCGAACACCAAAATCTAATCTCCATTCCTAGACCTAAACACCCTGCTGGCCAGCAACTACTATCCTTCTCTCTAGATAGAAAATGGAACTCTCTCCCTCCTTCACTTAGGACCATACCTAACATGGAATACTTCAAAACCCAACTCTTCTTACACCTGTCTTCCAAATGGAAATGCTCCTGCTTTCACCCTACATAATTTCAAGGTTTTTCTATGCTAAGCCCCTCTACTCCAGAACCTTTCTGCTCTCTAATTCCAGCTAATGGTTTAGCTGACTCTCACTTGACTGTAAGGATGAAAATATTGCAAATTATGTTAGTACCTAACAGACTGTAATTGTAGCTGTAGACTGTAGTTAGACTGTAAGGATGAAATATTGCAAATTATGTTAGTACCAAAAAAAAAAAAAAACATTTTTTTTGTTACTTAGCATTTGCAGTGTTCTTAATATGTATTCTTGCTGTGTGGACATTCTATTGTAATTTACATTTGCAGTGTTCTTTTACGTATTCTTGCTTTGTGGACATTCTATTGCATTGATTGTACTGACTTTGGAGCATTTCTCCCCGGGCCTCCACTGAAAATGGGTACTTCTTGGCCCAGTGGACTTCCCCGGTAATCAAACTGAAATAAATAAATAAAAATAAAGTGCATAATTTTTCTACCTTGAGACTTGATGAGCTGAGAGGTCAAACAAAGACTGATCCAGTTTTGCAAAAGATCAACCACTATATTAATGTTGGATGGCTTTAAAGCAATCTAGTGTACCACCTGAAGTGCACACTTATTTTCCTTACAGAGATGGGATGTTGCTGAAAGATGGCATTATTTTCAAAGATCCTAAAATTGTTGTTCCTGCTTCCTTACAATGTGATTATATCAAGATTTTGCATTGTGGTCACCCAGGTCCCAAATCTACCAAAAGAAGAGTGAGCGAACTAGTATTTTAGCCTTCTCTAGTAAAAGACATTGATAAATTACTTTCTTCTTGTTCAGTATACAATAGTACTAAACCGCATTTGCAAAATGAACCTCTTCATCTAAGTCAAGTTCCTGAACTACCTTAGTCAATAGCAGCCACTGATATATTCAAGTGGAACAATCAGCATTACTTAGTGTTGGTTTGAGATTGATTTACTACTTAATCTAATGTCCACTGCTGTTATCACTAAGTTGAAACACTATTTCTCAATCATGGTATCCCACACAAAGTTATTTCTGACAATGATACCCAGTTTACCAGTCAGTTGTTTCAGAAATTTGCAAAAGAATGGGACTTTGTACATGTTATTATTAGTCCAGAATACCCACAGTCAAATGGACTAGCTGAATGTACAGTACAGAGTCCAAAGCAATTATTGGAGAAATCATAACATGTTAGTACTGTTGTTTTGAATTTACTCAATCTCAGAAACATACCCCATGATGATCTGCTTGATTTATCATAGCTGGACTTCTGAAAAGGACACTTTCTGAATAGTTGGGCTCTTATTCTTCTGTTTTTCTTTGTTTTAGGCCTCAACAAACTGAAACTGATAGGCAATGTTGTTCTGGTTTGCCCAGATAGAAGTCTCTGAGCAGGCAAGCCAAGTATATCATCACGGGGTATGTTTCTGAGATTGAGTAAATTCATTGAAAGAAGGTGAGACAGTGAAGATACAAATGGTGAAAGGTTTCTACCAGATTGGTCAAGTAACAAGTACATGTGCCGAGCCAAGATCCTAGTTCATAGAATCTGAGGGTGTGGAGCACAAGAGAAATCGCAGACATATTTTACCTCTACCAGAATCAATATCACAGCATTGTTCCTGTGATACAGTCTCTAGATCACAGAGCGATTCAGATAATGTTCCTGTTGCAGAACACGTCTTAACTTCTACTTCCATTCCTGGTGATGTTCCTGATGTCCCCAAACTTGAACATTCAGCAGAGACATTCCCAGTTGCTAGACCTAATTCTAATTTCTATTTCACACGATTCAGTCATATTTCTGGGCATAGTGTGAAATACACAGCAACCTAGACATAATTGTTTATATGTATTTAGTTTCGTATAATTGCATGACAAAGAATTATTTGTATCAGTTGCATGTCAATCACTGTCATCAGTATTGAATGACCCATTTCTCAAAGAGGGAGGATGTACAATAGCGTGTGCATGTTGTACCTTTAAGAAGTGTTTCCAGGATGGCACATGCATATAAATAGCAAGCACGCACTAGCTTCAGTGCCATTTTGAGAGTGCAGCCAGAGAGTGAGCATGTATGAGTGTAATAGCTAGTTTGTTTATAAGTTTATCTAAGTTAAAGTTATTAAGCCTCAATCCTGCTGTGTTTGTACATAATAAAGCTGCTTGAACAGACTCCACGGATGCTCATTTGTTTTATCCTGACTGGATGAGTGACAAACACTCACCCCCATGTAACTCCCTCTAACTCCTAAACTAAAGGTGTCCCTGGACAAATTGGTTTGTTCCCAAATCTTATTTAGATGTTACCCTTTGTCATATGGGTCTGAGGGGTAAGCCCAGGGGTGTATTCCAATTTCTCATCTTTTCATCAAGGGACTATCTGAAGAGAGTTAGAGAGCTTCGTTATTTGACATGGAGGGGGAGTCTGTTGTACAAAGAATTATTTGGGAGAGGTATCTTTCCTGCTAGCAGGTTCAGTTTACTTTGCAGTAGAAGTTAAAGTTTCCAGTACAGGAGTTTGTTGCATCTAGAAGTGGATATTTTGGTAAGCAAACTGCCATAACTGCAGTAGACCAGAATGAAAGATGTGGATCGTTCATTATAGACAGCATGTAATCATAAAAAAATGCTAGCGTGTTTGGAAACACCAATTTCCCAAGAAGGAAAACCACCAGTGAAAATATTTGGTGAGAATCAGCATTAGAAGTTGTAAAAACAGTTCTGCAAGTCTATTCATTCTTGTCATGACATGCAGTGTTCTTTGTGTGTACATACAATATGTAATATCATATGTAATCTATGTACTAGTATTGCTAACCAACATTTATAGATTCAGACTGTGACCACTAATACAACACAGCTTTCTCAAGTACAAAATGGCTTAAATTGCTGCCAGTTGTCTAAAACAGAATCATTTTCATATGGTACAACAACAGGATTACTAGATTAGCAGCAAATATAGGCATGCAGACATACCCTGAATGGTGAGTCCAGTGCAATCTGTCCTATGGCAACAGATGGAAAACTAGAAGAGGCAGACAGCAAACATTTTTATGTATTTGTATGTATATTAATATACGGTACACAGTTAACAGGAACCTGCTAGTTATACAGTATACTTAATATACAAGGTAACTTTATAAACTATTGGGTCATAAAAATGAGGGGTTCATATCTGTAGGTGTATAATTTGGGTTTTGGACAGCATTTAGGTTTAATGAGTAAAAAGAATTTAGAGTTAGGGAGTAGCAGGGGAGTTTAGGGTTAAAGATAAATTGTGACTTTATAGAAAGTGTGAGGACAGCTTTAGGATTAGGTAGTGGGAATAGATTTTTAGAGTTAAGGAAGGAGGAGAAGGATCTCAATTTTACATTTAAGGCGCCATTGATGACTTTTGGGTAGAGAAACAGGGGAGAGTGGTATGGTTAGGGTTTCTAACTGGGCAGGAGTTTTAGGATTAGAGTTCGGGCTGTGGCAGAGTTATGCAGGTCTGTTGGGTCTGGTGATGAGAAGGCTAAGTAATTAAGTAGGACTGGAATAGTGGGAGTTAGGGCACTTGTCAATTCGACCAAGAGGCAACAAACAGTGATGCTCCAATGTTATTAGTATGCTAGCACAGATGTTAGATAAGATCATTTTCATCTGTAATTTTTTCTGCAGAAATTTTTGTATTAATTTCCTTGTCAGCACTTTTTCCAATCTTTGTTTCACAAGTTTAGTATACCACCATTTATTTATTTGTTTGCTTGCTTGTTTGTTTAATTCAATACATTTACTAATTTTAGTAACAGGTTTAGTTGAATTATATTTGACATTTCTGTTTTCTTAGCCATTTACATTCATGCTCCATGAAACTGAAACATTTTTAATTATCTAATTAGCTTAATTATTACATTTATAAGTTAGCTAATATTATATTAGTTACTGAGGACTAGAGCTATAGGTAAAAATAAGCATATATATATATATATATATATATATATATATATATATATATATATATATATGTGTGTGTATGGGTCTAGGACTATTCACTGAAAGCACATTTCACTGAAACACATTTGACTGTGCACAATTCACTGAAAGCTCAATTCACTGAAAACAAAAATCACTGAAACACATTTAACTGAAAGTTATATATGGCCTTTTCCCCACTGTAGTGCGATCCTGGAGTTAGTATATATAGTAAGGGGGGGGTGTATTTTGAACTATATACATGGATATTTGCAATTCCAATAAATTGCTCTTTTCTGAACATAATATATATCCAAACTATGTGGGTGGCTATGCCCCTCACACCCTCCAATGTGGGGGGCAGTGCACCCCCCTTACTATATATATACTAACTCCAGGGTCGCACTACAGTGGGGAAAAGGCCATATATAACTTTCAGTGAAATGTGTTTCAGTGAATAGTCCTAGACCCATATATATATATATATATATATATATATATATATTCTTATTATTAGTATTTCGGCTGCTCCAGTTAGGGGTCGTCACAGCAGATAAACTGTTTCCATTTCTTCCTGTCCTCTACATCTTGCTCTGTTACACCAACCACCTGCATGTCCTCTCTCACCACATCCATAAACCTTATCTTAGGCCTTCCTCTTTTCCTGTAACTTGGCAGCTTCATCCTTAGCATCTCTTTCCCAATATACTCTGCATCCCTCCTCAGCACATGTCCAAACAAATGTAATCTTGCCTCTCTGGATTTGTCTCCAAACCTTCCAACTTGGGCTGACCCTCTAATATACATATTCCTAATCCTGTCCATCCTCGTCACACCCAGTGCAAATCTTAGCATCTTCAACTCTGCCACGTCATGCTCTGACTCCTGCATTTTGTCAGTGTCACTGTCTCCAACCCATATAACATAGCCGGTCTCACTGCCCTCTTGTAGACCTTCACTTGAACTCTTACTGGTACTCGTCTGTCACAAATCACTCCTGACACTCTTCTCCACCCACTCCATCCTGCCTGTGCTCTCTTCTTCACCACTCTTCCACACTCACCATTACCCTGAGCTCTTCATTGCAAGTATTTACCTTCATCCACCTTTGCCACCTCTACTTCTTGCATCTTCACCATTCTTCTATCCTCCGTCTCAGTCACACACATATATTTTGTCTTAGTCCTGCTGACCTTCATTCCTCTTCTCTCTAGAGCATATCTCCACCTCTCCAGGGTCTCCTCCACCTGTTCCCCACTCTCACTACATATCACAATGTCATCTGCAAACATCATAATCCATGGGGACTTCTGTCTGATCTCGTCTGTCAACCTGTCCATCACCATTGCAAATAAGAAAGGGCTCAGAGCTGATCTTTGATGTAATCCCACCTCCACCTTAAACGCATCCGTCACTCCCACCGCAGGCATCACCGCTGTCACACTACCCTCGTACATATCCTGTACCACTCTTACATACTTCTCTGACACTCCCAACTTCCTCATACAATGCCACAACTCCTCTCTAGGCACCTTGTCATATGCTTTCTCTAAGTCCACAAAGACACAATGCAACTCCTTCTGACCTTCTCTGTACTTCTCCATCAACACTCTCAGAGCAAACATTGCATCTGTAGTGCTCTTTCCTGGCATGAAACCATACTGCTGATCACTAATCATCACCTCCTTTCTTAACCTAGCTTCCACTAATCTTTCCCATAACTTCATGCTGTGACTGATCAATTTAATCCCTCTGTAGTTACTACAGCTCTGCACATCACCCTTATTCTTAAAAATTGGTACCAAAGCACTTTTTGTCCATTCCTCAGGCATCCCCTCACTTTCCAAGATTTCATTAAACAATCTAGTTAAAAACTCCTCTGTCATTTCACCTAAACACCTCCATGCTTCCACACATATGTCAGCTAGACCAACAGCCTTTCCATTCTTCATCCTCTTCTTAGGTTCATAGGTTGATACTAGGCTATCTGCCCTAGCGCATTTATAAGCCTAGCCAGAGGGTGTTTGGCTTTCACCACCCTTTTAGATTAGTTGACTGTGCCTCTGTCTAGTAGGGACACAGAAGAGATCCCAGTGGTAAACCTACTATCTCTTAGCTATCCTTACTTCCTCCTTGCTAATTCACTGCACTTCATGATTCACTATCCGCGCATCATCCAATCTTCTCTCCCTCTCATTCTCTTTATTCATCAGTCTCTCAAAGTACTCTTTCCATCTGCTCAACACACTCTCCTTGCTTGTGAGTATGTTTCCCTCATTATCCTTTATCACCTTTACCTGTTGCACATCTTTCCTAGCTCGGTCCCTCTGTCTAGCCAATCGGTACAGGTCCTTTTCTCCCTCCTTAGTGTCCAACCTTTTATACAACTATATATATATATATATATATATATATATATATATATATATATATATATATAGACACACATAGAATTCACTATACTTTATTTTATAGAACTTACTCACAGTAAAAGGACTTATTTTTAACAAACTGTCTGGGACAGTGGTTTTAAACTATTTACAGACTAATATTTCTGTGAAATAGTAACAGGCAGAGAGGTTTACCTTTATACTGCTGAGAGCCACATCCCTGAAACAGCTTACACGAATTGCAAAGTGCAACTTCTCAAAACCCCAAACTCTGATGTTCCGAATAGTAACATCTTACCCCCTTTTTTACCCATGGTAGCACTTGTTCAGCTGTGGAGCAGTTAGAAATGTTAACATTCACTGTTTTTTCACACTTTAGAGAAGTTGGTTTGACAAAATTCATCTAAATGGTTCGCATATGTGCACATTTGTAGAATGTGCTTTCAGCACTATAGGTAAACTGGCAGAGAACTTAATATATAACTTAATATAAGAGGTACTGTAGGAAATATATGGATATTGAATATGTAGTATGATTTACAATAGTTTGGAATTAAACAGGTTTTCCAAAAAAATTACAGAAAATATTTCTGTGTGTGTGTAACATGTTCAGCACATTTGTAAAGGTTGTAATATATTGATCTTATATTGCAAATCATCTTAGACAGGCATGATTTTCATTCAAGGAAATGTATTAGTTATTAGATGGGCATTTATATAAATACATGTGATGTCCAAATGTAGTGCAAGAGGCCGACATACTTAAATCTGCCAGTTTAACGTTTTATTATAACTATGTGTATCATAGCTAAAGAACTATAGAAGAAACTAATAAACTGCTGCAGTGTCATAATATTTAGGAATAGGTGCTAATTAAAACATTGGTCAAATTTCTGATATTGCTTGTGTTCGATATTGAATTAAACTTTTGAGTATAAACCTTTAAATATTACAAATTACATTTGTCAAAATATATTAATTTAACCCCCAAGCCAAATTCATGGAGTGCTTTCAAGCTGTGAACATGAAATTCAGTCTTGTTATACGTCTGGATTAATACAGTGTTATGACATGCTAAGGGGCCTGGTGAGGTAATGCACTAATTTTGAAGAATTGACTGATTTGTATAGAATCCATTTGGAAAAGCTTACTTACCTAGATCACTTAACATAGGATACATGAACTAATGGCTGTCACACTAGCAGTTATCTTACCCAATCCTTTTATACTGAAACATTAATATTACAAGTTGTGGCTGACAAATGCTATAGCTGTGGTTAGACAATAATGGCATTCAGTAAAGAATGAGACAGCATACCTATGCATTCAATGTTCTTGAATTCTTAAGGTTATTTTAATGTTCTAGTATTTTGTTCCTTTCAAATGACATTGTACTTGGGAAAAAATCTATTAATCTTAAAACACAGTGAAGCAACTCAGCTTTATTATTAATGAAAATGATAGTTTTTAAGAAAAAAGCAAAATTAATACAGACAAAGCTTTAGATGGTTATAGGAACAGAAATATATATACATATAGGGTCTATATTACGTCATGGAATGATTAGATAATCGAACACCTAATCATTGACCACATAATATCAAAAGCAACGAACGGCCAATTTAATGCAGGGTAAGATTTCCCTTGGCCGTTCACTGAATTTTGCCATTGCCTCCACTGTGGACCGATCTCAGAGTTGGTATATTTAGTTAGGGGGGGGTCTGGGGGCGAATCCCCCCAGTTAGTTTGGCTGTAAATTTAATTTTTTTTTTATGGTCAACTGTAACATTTTCTGGTGGCATTAACTATTTTGCAGTTTGATATTACTTGGTCGATGATTAGGTGTTCAATAACCTAATTATTCGATCACGTAATATAGCCTATGTATATATATATATATATATATATATATATATATATATATATATATATATATATATATATATATAAAATAAATGTAATATAATATAATAAAGGATTTGATATGCGGCCATTTCGATGTTTTGAGTGTTCAATTACGTTATCTTTCGATAATGTAATATGAACCCGGCAAAAGTATAGAGATTCTATGTTGACTGCTCATTTAGTCTCCAAATCTGCAATACCTTTAGGAAGACCATGGCATTTAAAATACATCATATTGCAAATTTGGTATGTTCATGTAGCAAAACCTTGCTGAATTATTTTACATTGGTAAGATGTTTGATGTATCCAAAGCTACAGTAGCTGTAAATGCATGATCTGGATGAAACATGTATAGTATAAACTATATTCCATCATGTGAAAGTTTTGCAAAGAAAAAACAGAGTGGAGCAGAGTTAAAAGTAAACACGGCATTGTTAGCCTTGTTTTATGAACTTAGAATGCATGTAGTCCCTCCATTTATTAACAGACACCATATCCCTTTCTATGACTTGTACGGATAACATGCATCCTGTAGCATCAGATACAGTATGACATACACAGCTGTTTAAATGTGAGATGTTTAGCTGAGGAAGTGGACAAACTGCACTACACAGGCTTTGAACTAATTTCTGCTTTCAAACAAACTACACGCATTAAGAGTAGGAGGAATTATGTAGGGCAGATTCTCAGCAAGAAAAAAAAGCTTTTAAAAAACATATTTTAGCTTGTAAGTTCTTGTCTGTCTAACTTTCAGTCTATCCTTCAGATATGGACTATTAAACTTTATTCATTAACTATGATAAACTAAACCAGCAGCTAATGTTGACGGCATATCAATAAATATTGTTAACTGCTTGGTATCACCTTCCAACAGTTATGTCAGAATGGCACTGTCTTCTTAGCCTCTGCCAGGTACTGGAACAGACGTTTTGGCATTATCAATGATACTGAAAGACTGCCAAAAGTTAGTTTCTCAAACATATAAAACTAATGTCATTAAAAAAAAAATAGAAGCAGAACAAGCTAGCACTTGAAGCATGAATTAGAAAGGAATCTAATACTAAGTAAAAGGAAATTATTATGCTCCAAGTAGTGGCAATGGAAAGAGGAGTTACAGTGTTAGAAAGACGGCTGGGCATCATAAGCACAGAAGATTGTGAACACTTATTTTTTTCAAGTTGGATGCTGGTAGAAATATATTTGCTTTACAAACTAACAAGTCTGAGTAAAGGAAAGTTTGCTGGGATCTCAGCTGACTGGATTTTAGAACAACTGAGAAAACAAAAATCTGAACTGAGGAAACAAGTCGGTAGTTTGTGAAGAGGCTTAATCTTCACAAAACAAAAAAAAAATGTGAATGAGATATTTTGGAAAGAAGAATCTCTTTTTATATCAAAACATGAAAATTCAGTCCACTTTTGGATTAAGAAATTATCAGTGGTTGCCAATATTACAGTGAAATGACTTTCCTGCATTGGCTATTTAAGTAAGGATCTATATATCACAAGACATTGAAATGTTCACAATCAAAGATTTTAACAAGACAAAAGAAAAATGTCATGCCTGTTTGAAAGTCGTTTATTCTCCTAACACTGACTTGCCAACCCTGATAAGGTGGATATTCTTACCCATAAAACTGTCAAGCCCTGGCCTCACAACCCCAGGCTGTGTGAGGTGTATCATTATCAGCAAGGTCTTCAATGTAACTCAGCAAGAAAGTCTAAGGTGTGATTGTGGAGTGCATTTCGGTCACCTGTATAGATGCAATACAATGAGTAAAGCTTCAGTCACTGAGATGACAACTTCAGGGCAGAAAGACTGAGGCACACAGCCCAGGTAAACTGAAGACAGTGGAGTTGTTTTAAAAGACAGCATTCCTATAGCACTTTTCAAGATAATCTGGTTAAGACTGATGCTATAACAATGCTGGCACTTCTGTGTATAATAAAGCGTGCCTTGTTTTTTTCTTTTGCCCAAAAATCAATACATTTTACCATATAAACTTATACACTGTCCCTTTCAAGTTAAACTACTGCAGCTGAAGGGACTAAGGCAAGATGAAAGGATCTACACAGCATACTTTAAATGGATTATTGAGACTTTGTGCATCTTCTTTGAAATCAGCTACCTGTTTTCTTTTTTAATCTTATGAGTTATTTTCTGCCTCTTTATGTCAGAGGTATAAACATGCCAGAGCAGTTGTTATTGAAAATCACAGGCTAGATGTCTTAATTTCTTATTCTGACATGTTTGAAATGATTGTAGGAACCTCATAATTCAAGGTGAGTCATAAACCTAGTTAAATGTATACGTAAAGTAAAGAAAATTATTTGTTTCTTAGTTTCCTTTAAATGCATCTCAGAATAGCCTATAACATTATACAATGAAAGAGTTATTAAATGAAAATATAGTTTTGAAGCTCAACTTACCAGAAATTCTGGGAGGTAAAGACAAATTAAAGATAAATTAAACTTAATCCATTATTTGAGACAGCATTGTATTTTTTCTTTCGATCTGCTACAGGTAATGTGCTGATACCTGTTCTTATTGACAGAATTGTCCTAATCTGATTTATTTTTTTCTGATCACATTGCTTGTATTATGTTTTACAATCCAGTTGGGTCATCTCAAAACTAGGCAATTTATAGTCCTTAGATATGGCTAGCGAGAAACAGAAGCAAACCGATGTATGTTTCAGAGATATCTAAAAAAATATCGTGGAGAATATTAAGATGCTAATGCAGGTAAGCAAATTATCTATCATAATTTTCTGCAGCAATTATCAAACATCATCTTGCCTTGAGAAACAATAACCATTTCGCACTGCCAGTGAATTCTGGACATCTAGGCTGCTGGATATGGGAAACAAATTCTATTTTTCTCTGCACAGCTCTCTGTCAATTTTAAAATTTTTATGCCAAGATTTTTTGTTTCATTAGAGTCATATCTAAAACACATTGAATATTTTCATTCTGAGTAGTAAGATTTATCTTTTTGCGAGAGTTTTCAGGAAATATCGAATTATATACACAGGCAGTCAGAGAGAGAGAGAGGCAGACCAGCATCTTGAAAAGTTGATATAACCTTTTTGTATTAGGCTGATTGAGTGAAAATGAAGCAGATAGCTTATGGTATACAGGAAACAATGCATATACATATTTGGATACAAGAGTGGCCGTACTTTTATATACTTTGTGATGGCAAGTTTTACGAGGCTTAAAGCACCACATAATAAAACATGGAGGTGTTTGTACTGTTGGACATGGCATCAGTTAGTCTGAGTCATTCATAAAAGCCAGTCTTAATTATGCCATTCTTCTCACTCTGTTCCCAACTGAGTTGTACTC
>NC_056726.1:682108651-682171151 GCF_019279795.1 Protopterus annectens | reverse complement strand
GAAACACTTTACTTGAGGCAGGTAGTTGTCATCCAAGGCATATGGTGACTAATGTACCTTAAGTACAGTTCCAAAGGTTGAAGCAGATCTGTAGTAATGATGATAACTACAAGACAGAGGCTTAAAAGATAGGTGATAGGTTTATTAAGAGGAGTTATAATAGATCTCAGATTAAGAGAGAGAGAGATTTGGCACTTAAGTTTTAAAGGGAGCCCCTATTGTATAACACTAAAGAGGTAGAATCTTTTCCTGTAACACCTGAAACATCTAAAGTTAGATTTGTAACCACATATGGCACTAACAGTTTCAAAATAAAAGATATAATTGATAAATATCGGCATATTTTAAAGTCTGATTACTTTTTTGACCAATGTTTGGCTGAACATTGCTCTTACAGTTATCGACTTGGCAAAAATATTGTGGAGCATCTTTCATGGTACAAAAGAATGAAAACAGATAAAAGTGAAGGTAAGGTTAGTAAAATAAGAGGTTGCAATTGCTGTGGGAAATGTGTTTTCTGCAAGGTCATAACTAGATCCAGGTCATTCACTTTGGTAAATACCTCTAAGGTATTTGAAATTAGATACCTTATTACCTGCCATACTGAGTGGGTTATCTACATGGTTATCTGCTAATGTGGGGCCTTCAATGTGGGCCAGACATCTAGATCTTTTAAAAGTCAGATAGCAGTACATTTCAGTGATATTAGCTGTCAGAGAACAAGGGGTGCTTTATACTTTACGGAAGTGGTATGTGGCAGTGGTCATAAATATGGTCCCACACCCTGGACATTCTGTGGAAATCTGTACAGCTGAGAGTTATGTATGTCTGGCCATTGTAACAGACTGCCAATATTGTGTAGCAGTGTTGTGTGCAAATGTTTGTTAGGCTGAGTAGGGAGAGTAGCAGATGTGAGTGTCATAGATCCTTTTCTATCTGACTGTGCATGCTGCTACATATGATGGTGGTCTAGCAGGTGTATATGTTTGTAGGTGCAGACTATGAAATGTCCTGTAACACCTCAGGATTCCCAGTAGACTGTGAGTTGGGCCTGTATATGTTGGTGTAGCATGTGACTGGCAATTAGGATATGTTTGCAAAAACTGTCGTTCTACTTTAGAGTTCATTTGGTGTACTGGTATGTTGCTCTGTCTGTGGTGCAAATGGTCGTGGGTGGACGTTTCCACACCAATATCTTCTTTTCCCTAAAGTTCCATCCCTGTAGTGCATGATATATTTGGAAATACATGGGTAATTCCCCAGAGCTGATTTTGAATAGTGTCATGTTGGTCTTACTGTGGTTCATAATGTGCTGGGTGAAATGGTTGGCAGCTCTCACTGTTTTTTTTCTTCTGTTACATGACTGCAGTCATACCTCTCCACTATCCAGATGTCTAGACACTGTCCAGATGTGTGGCTCATATGTTTGGTCTGTTCCCCATAACAGTTGTGGGTTTTTGACAAATCATTGGGATGATGTCATCATTGACATCAGTAAATTATTACATTCATTTGTGTTTCAGACCTGGAATCTATCAGGACTTGTATGTTAAATCAAACCAAGCTACACTAGCAGACTACTACATATATATATATATATATATATATATATATATATATATATATATATATATATACACACACACACACACACACACACACACACACACACACACACACACACACACACACATATATATATATATTTGTATATAAGAGTAATACGGATATATATTTTTCCCTTATGTTAAATTACTGCAGTGCATGATATATTTGCAATAATATTACAAATTCCTCCAGCTCAGATGGTGTAGTGGTATGTTGCTGTGATAGTAGGGCACTGTGTCCTGGGTTCAAGACTTGGAAGGGATGGCTTTTTTCATTGAAACTGCAGACTGTAGTTTTCTAGCAAATCATTGGCGAATCACTTGAGGTTTAAGTCCGAACATATTGGCAGACATTTGGTTTCTGACTTCATACCCTTCAGGAAGTCCATGCTAATGTAGACCTTTTATTCTATCAACTTCCAGGTTTGTAAATGCAATATTTAAAACGTGTCCCTATTTTTATGCCTTTGTCCACCAGGAGGTTGAGAGGTATATGAGGCAGGCATCTGGCATTCTGCAGAAACCTGTACAGTGGAGAGGTATGGCCGTACGGCACTTTTTACAATGCAGGGAGTGTATGATAGAATGTGTCACACACCCCCTACATTGCTTTCTTGCTCCTCTATCCATTTCAGTGTCCGTGGGCACTAAAATACTCATTTTATTTTATTTCAGTGTCCACAGACAGGATTCGATGTGCGTGCACTACTTAGACACACCCCCCGCACTCAGTAGTGTTCATGTCCATTTAGCCTTAGCAGCAGGGAGCCTTCGTGAATATGCAAGGTGCACTGCTGTTAAAGCTATGGCTGCATGAACACAATTCCCTCCGTGCAGGAATAGCATGGAGTTTATTGAATCCAGGGGAAGGTCTTAGCACTTACGTGTGTAATGATTTGGCACTCCACCATCACAACATGCTATATTGTTTACTGTTGCTGTCAGTTCACATAAAGTAAAAGAAAAAAAAAAGATATGGGAGACAATCTGGCTTAATCATTGACAGAACAGGCACAGAGAGGCATTATAAAAAATGTCTACAGAACTGAAATAAAAGATGGATGCCTGAGAGTTTGACTGGTCCCTCTTGATGATGTCAGATGTAAATCAATGAACAGCTGAATTTACTTTTTTTTTTCTTTTTTTTTTAGGGAGGAAGTGGCAGCTTGTAATGTGATATCACATGACTAAAGTAAGTGCTCCTTTTTTTTCTAACTGGCAAAAGCCTACCAAGTACAGCATTATAGTGCCTAGATTGCACTGTGAATGCAAACATAATAAGAAGAATTGCACTCCACTGTCACAGCTACATGTGTGTGCTTCAGACTGAGGAGTGTTTTATAATTATTTTACTTAATTTTTTTTTAAATGTAAACTTTTATTTTATTTTATTTTTTTTTATCATTGATAATACAGATGTTCAATCACAGAACCCTGGTACTGTATTTGAGTAGCTGTTTAATTTGAAACAACAATGATAAAGAAGCTTTAATTCCCGAGCATCCTATGACGTTATAGGTATGGTGGGGAAACTTATCTTTTGGACAGTGGTGCCTTAGTTGCCAAGCAAAGAATAACAAAACTCACACTATGGACATGTGGGAGTTAAGGGCCTATTCAGCAGTGTGAGTTTCAGTTGATTAATCCTACTACTTTTAGATACCGGAAAGATAATTTAAAATAATTAAAAAAGGAGCGTATAGACCAGAGCATGTGTATATATACCTTTAAGAAACATTTCCAGATGTAAAAGCATGCATATAAAGAGACAGCATATGCAAGCAGCAGTGCGATTTTGAGAGAACAGCCAAAGTGTTAACATGTATGAGTGTGGTAGTCAGTCTCTTTATGTTTATTTAAGTTTAAATTACAAAGCCCCATTCCTGATGTGTTGGTGTTTAATAAAGCTACTTGAACTGAACCCATGAATGTTCATCTGTTTTATCCTGACTAGAGGACTGACATGGTATCAAAACCAGGATTAAGAGAACAACGTCTTCAAGCCATGATGTGCAGAGTTGAAGGTGAAGGTAGATTAAGTTGGTTGAGTGAAATGGAGCTCAGACAAACAAAAAAAGCCAGAAATGAACTTAAGGTAAGAAAAAACTTGCACCATTAATTTATTTGGCAAAGAAAATGAAACAGAGCATCTGTAATGCACAAAATGCATTATTAATCAAATGAGTAGCACAAAATATATTATTAATCAAATGAAAGACAAAATGCATTATTAATTAAAATGAATGTTTGAAACTATGATATTTGATAAAACTATCAGAGATATTCATATGGGGCTCAGAATTACCTCTGGTATGCATAACGAGCATGTTCAAAGCAAAACGGGCACAAGAAATGTATAATGAGCATGATAAGAGATCAAAAGGGCATAATGGGTACAATAAAAGGGCAAATTAAGCTTGTAGAGCAAGGTGGCTGCATGTTTTTAGTAAAAGACCGTGTTTGGGTACAAACTACTATTTCACATTGACCAAAACTATTCAAAGCATAACTAGAGTTGTTAGAAGTACCCCAGAGTGTGCAAAGTGTTTGCAGAGTGTGTGCTTTATTACAGTACAATTATTTCAAACACTTTCTTGTGCTGTGTATATTATTCGCAGTGTGCCACTATCTGGGTGTTTCTTACACTGTGCAGAGTTATTTTGCAAAGTACAGCCATTTTGAAAGGTTCTTGTGCTGTGTACAGTTTATTTGCAAAGTGCATTCTTCTCGAAGTGTTTCTTACTCTGAGCTTTTTCTGCTGTGTGCAGTTTATTCATGAAGTACAGTCATTTCAAAGTATTTCTTACACCAATAAGGAGCGGTTTCACAAATGTACAGTGATTTCAAAGTGTTGTGTGCTATGGAGATTTATTTGGGAAGGTCAAGCTATTTCAAAGAGTTTGTTATGCTATTGGACATAATTACAAGTGCTGGCATAACGTTCTGGCATATATATTTATTTGTGTATGTTCATACATAATTTCAAGCACCTTCACTACTGTGTGTTGAGATGGCAGATACATTTCACAGACCTAGTCCACTTGTGTTTGATCATAATATAGCAGAGAATTGGAGAGTATTTGAGCAGAAATACAATATTTTCATACACGCAGCTTTTTCTGTCAAAGATGCACATACAACAGCATTCATTTTTCTTAATTTAGCTGGGTCAGAAGCCATTGAAAGAGAGTGTTCATTTGTGTATGCACCAGCAGTATATGCAGGAGAAGAGAAAAACTGACATATTGTGGTACGGGTGAATCAAGGGAGGACCCCAAGTGCTTAAAACATAAATTTAGAGAAATGTGCAACACTCATACAAATGTTACATTAGAGAGGCACTTACTTTATAGAAGAGACCAAAAGTCAGGTGAAACTTTTGTAGCTTATATCACTGACTTGAGAAACAAGGTCAAAATGTGCAGATTTGGTGACTTGAAAGATGAGTTAATAAAGGACAGGCTTGTATGTGGCATTAACAGTGCTGCAGTGAGAAAGATTTTTCTTTGTGACAGTGATTTAATGTTGTGCAAAGCCATAGAGGTTTGTCAAATCAATGAGCTCTCAGGAAGGCACACAAGTATGCTTGCAAGTGATAAGAGCATGGTTTCAACAGTCTGTAGAGCAAACGTAGACAACATGCAGCATGTGCAAGCAGAAACAGTCCTAACCACATGCCACCTGCAACCTTTGCAGGCTCCTCTGGGAAAGCTCATCGCTTTCTAACAAGTTTCAAGACTAGGTCAGTAAAAATGGCATGCTCAGTGCAATATAAGGGTGAGTCAGCAAAACCCATGTCAAGTCTTATTGTTAACTGTTGTAATTGTGGTGCCAGTCATGCATCTAAAAGAGAGAAATACTTATAATTTGTTCAGTAATGCCAAAAGTGTAAAAAATGGAATAATTTTCAAAAGCTTTGTAAATCAAGCAAGCCTCATTCAGTTATTAAGAAAGGTCACTCAAAAAAGCAGGTTGATCATGTAGAGAGCTGCAACCCTACTTTCCATGTAGATGGTGTATCAGTGGTTGGTGGAAAGGTTAATGCAGTAGATCTGTTGGCAAAGAGTGAAGTAATTTGTACTGTCCTGATCAATGGTAAACCCACAGAGCTCAAACTAGACACCGGTTCAAAGTGTAATGTTATGTCAGCAGAAACATTAGCTAAAGTAAGGGCTGATGATCAGCTTAATTTGGCCAATTGTCCAAAGCATGTTGCTTGGGGGTGAAGAGGTTCAAACCGAAGGCTCAGTAGTGCTTTCGTGCTATTTGTCTGGGAACAGTTACAGTTGCAATTTTATGTAGTCTGAAGACCTGTGCAGTCATTATTAGGTAGAAAACGAGTAACCACAGTCACCTTGCTCCAGCAGCAGAAGTAATACAAATGCTCCAACAGCTTAAAAAAGCCAACAAGAGTAATTCTGAAGTTCTGAACGTAAGTTTAATTAGAAGCGTTTTCGCCGTGCTCACTGGCATGGCTTCCTCAGAGAAAAATTTAATAAAAATAACTAAGTACACCATATATTCGTTACAGAAAGGAAGTGATGTCATTAATAAATTAAAATGCTTTCAATTTACAAGTTTTACAAATGTAATAATATAATATATGACAATATAAAAAACACCAACAAAGAACATATCATAAAACATTTTTCAAAAAATTATATATTTTCTAAAAAAAAAAAAAAAATATATATATATATATATATATATATATATATATATATATATATATATATATATAAATATATATATATATATAATCACATATTCAAGATATAACTTGATAGGTCATGTAATCAGAGTCTAAAAAATTAAAAAATGTCCAGACAATTTCAAAGAAACTGTAGTTGGTAGGGATGCCCAGGCATTTACAAAGAACCTAAACAAAAGACCTATACGGACCCTGCATCAGTCGTTAAAAATCTCTTAAGCATAAACAAATGGTAATAAACATTATTACAGTATCAGAAGGTCACCATAACTTAATGAAGTACTTATGGGTTCAAACCACAACTAAGTGTGTTTTTCATTATTAGGTCTCAGAGACAGTTTGAGAATGAAACTGCTTTCTTTTACAAAAGAAGTACATCATGTAAACACATGTCCCAGTTCCAGCTTCACTGATGCTATTTTCTCAGAGTATGCTGATGTTTTCAATGACAAGCTTAGCAAACTTCCAGTTGTGTACTCCATGAAAGTAGACCCAGAGGTCAGTCCAGTGGTCAGACCAGCAAGGAGAGTTCCAATAGCTATGCAGGACAAAGTCAAGGTCCAGTTAGGCAAAATGGTGCAGCAAGGTGTGATTTGTCCAGTCACAGAACTGACTGAGTGGGTGTCTTCCATGGTTGCTGCTCATAAGAAAAAATCAGATAAAATCAGAATATGCATTGAGCCAAGAGACATAAACAAGGCATTAAAAAGACCACATCATCCTCTGCATATAGTCAAGGAGATTGCCACCCTCTTTCCAAATGCCACTGTTTTTTTTCTGTCTTAGATGCAAAGAGTTCATTTTAGCAAGTAATGCTTGATCGCAAATCTTCACTACTGACTACATTTAGTATCCCATTTGGTAGATACAGATTCATCAGGATGCCTTTTGGAATAAATTCTGCCAGTGAAGTCTTTAAACGTGCAATGGAGCAATTTTTTCAGGCTACTTGTATGCAATAATACTTAATGATTTACTGACTGTAGACAATGGTGAAGAAGAGCATGGCAGAAGCCTCAGAAAAGTTCTGGACAGAGCACATATACTGAATTTACTTATGTATGTCATCTGTTTATCAGTACAGGGTTATGAACAGACCCTTCCAAACAAGCAGTCATTCTTGAGATGCCAGCTCCAGACAATGACCAAGCTCTATAGTGTTTTCTTGGTAAGGTTAACTATTTGGGCAAATTAATCCCTGACTTTAGTGAGTTATCAGCACCTTTAAGAGAGCTGACATGCAAAAATGTTGCTTTGTCATGGCTGGAACAACACCAGAGAGCATTTGATAACCTCAAACAGCAAATTGCCAGCCCACCTACATTAAGATACTATGATGTCCAAACAACAGTAGTTCTTTCCTGCGAAGCTTCAATGTGTGGTCTTGGTGCAGTTATTCTTTAAGAGGGCAGACCTGTTTCCTATGCCTCTAGAACTTTTATCCAAACTGAAATGCAGTATGCTCAAATTGAGAAGGAACTTTTGGCAATTGTATTTGCATGATCGAAGTCCCATGATTATATTTATGGCCAAGCTATCCAAATAGAAACTGACCATTAACCTCTAGTCACTATTTGAAAGAAGCCTATACATTCAACTCCAGCAAGACTACAAAGAATAATGCTCAAATTGCAAAAGTATAATTTCAAAATGGTCTACCCAAAAGTCAAACTTCTTTATCTGGCTGATACTTTATCTAGATCAGCCAGAAATACCACAAAACAGCTTGATGCAGAGAATTTTGACTTTGATGTCATGGAAGTGCCTAATTTTTCTACCATGAAACTTGAAGAGCTGAGACATCATACAAAGACTGATCCAATTTTGCAAAAGCTCAACCACTTCGTCAATATAGAATGGCCATCAAAATAATCCTGTGTACCGCTAGAAGTACAACCTTATTTTCCATACAGAGACGAGATGCTGATGGAAGATGGTATCATTTTCAAAGGTCCAAACGTTATTGTTCCTACTTCCATACAACATGAATATATTCAGATTTTGCATCGTGGCCACCCAGGTTCTGATTCTACCAAATGAAGGGTAAGAGGACTGTTATGTTGGCCTTCTCTATCAAAAGATATTTATAAAGTGCTTTCTTCTTGCAACAGTACTAAGCCATATTTGCAAAAAAGAGCCACTTCAGCTAAGCCAAATTCCTAAACTACCTTGGTCAACAGTAACAACTGACATATTTGAGTGGAACAGATGTTGGCAGACTGTTATTCGAATTGGTTTCAGATCAGTTTGCTACCTTACCTAACATCCAGTGATGTTATTACTAAGATGAAACATTATCTCTCAGTCCATGGTAGTCCACACAAAGTTATTGCTGACAATAGTTGTCAGTTTAACAGTTAATTGTTTCAGAGATTTGCAAAGAGTGGGACTTTATCCATGTTACTAGTAGTCCTGAATACCCACACTGAAATGGCCTTGCTGAATGTGCAGTAAAGAGTGCAAAGCAATTACTAGATAGGAAAAAGTGTAACAATACTGATATCTTCTTGAATTACTCAATCTGAGAAATGTACCCCGTGACAACCTACTTGGCTCACTTGCTCAGAGACTTCTATCTAGGCAAACCAGAACAACCTTGCCTGTTAGTTCTAGTTTGCTGGTGCCTAATGCTAAAAACACCAGAGCAATCAAAGCCCAACTTTTTAAGAACTGTTCTTCTCGGAAGTCCAGCTATGATAAAAAGAGCAGATTTTTTCATCCATTAAAAGAAGGAGAGACAGTGAGGATGCAAATGGCAAAAGGCTTTGATCGAATTGATCAAGTGAGAGGAACATGTGCAGAGCCAAGATCCTACCTAGTGGAATCTGAGGGTATAGAATATAGGAAATACTCCAGACATCTTCTTCCTGTATCAGAAATGATATTGCAGCATAGCACCTGTGATACAGACTCTAGATCTCAGAGCAACCCTGACAATGTTTATATAGAAGAACATGTAGCAGTATCCACTCCTGCTCCTGATGATGTCTCAGTTGTTCCCAAGTTGAACATTCCTCGAAGACAGTCCCCTTTGCTAGATGCAATTCTGACTTTTATGTTACACAATCAGGTCATATTTCTAGACCAAGTGTAAAATACACAGCAACCTGAACATGATTGTTTTATATGTGGCTAATTTTGTATGATTGTATGTCAAATAATTAGTTCTGTATAACTGCATGTCAAAAGATCATTTCTGTTAATTGCATGTCATTGAATACTGCCATTTTGTATATAAATCATTTCTAAAAGATGAAGGATGTAGAACACAGTGTGTGTATGTACCTTTAAGAAGCATTTCCAGATGTAAGCACATGCATATAAATAGTGAGCACATGCAGGCAGCAGTGCCATTTTGAGAGAACAGCCAGAGTGTTAACATGTATGAGTATGGTAGTCAGTCTGTTTATAAGTTCATTTAAGTTTAAGTTGCAAAGGCTCATTCCTGATGTGCTTGTGTCTAATAAAGCTGCTTGAAATGAACCCACAAATTTTCGGCTATTTTATCTGAGCAGATGAGCGACAGGGAGTGAGCTTGCAGCACATTGAAATACATTACACTATTAAGAGCCTAACACACACTGGAAAAAATAATTACATGAGTAACACTAATTCTGCAATCAACACCAGCACTGTTGCCACTTGACCCTCAGCACTGCACACATGATGATTGCTATTACTTCTGATGACTTAAGGTTTGGTGTCTATGACAGAATAAATTAATTGATTGTGCAATACATCAATACAGGAAAAAGAAAATAATTTCATATTTTTCAGAAAAAATGCAGGAACATTATAATATATGAATAAAGAAATGTGATAGATTTTTCTTTTCTTTGCAAGCATACTTCTCAAACTCTTAGTGTAAGAAATTTGGAAAAAACTAAAATAATGATGGGACAATGGTGCAAAAATAGGGACAGATTTTAAATATTATTATAAACTTGGAACGTTGCTACAATAACAGGATTTGCATTGGGGATCAGCTAGAAAAACTGGCATGTGCAACTTCATCACTTTGCTCCTGTGGAGTTCCAGTGATATAGGGCCTGCTCCTGGCTTAACTTTTAAATTTTATTCAATATTATTTTAATTCAAATTCATACTTGGATGCTGGTATTGTTACTCTGATTTCTAGTGAACCTGTTGTAATCTCCTCAGGGAAGAAATGCTATTGATAAATATCTTAGCTGGACAAGACCATTCATAAATATAAAGGATGTACATGTATTCTGACAAGGGCAGCACTGATGTTTTATAAGATTAGTTATTTAAGTGTTATATCATTAATTGTTTTTGACTTTTTGGATGACTAGACTGTTGTTGGTCCTTTTTGTACTGCAGGATCAAATTTCTTTATTTAGCACTGCAATTTACAGACTTTACAATCATTATTTTCTGTACATATTTTTCCTCTTTCCCATAGCCAAAATTAGTCCTGAAAGAGCTAAGAAGTGAATTTCTTCTGCATTATTGGACAAAAATAGATCACATCACATAAAATATTTTAAACTGTTGAGAGTTTTTTTTTTTTCTTTAGCATTGTGTTCACTATTAAGCAATATATAGTTTTACTCCCTGTAGCCATTATGCTTCTATTTTAGGTTTTATTATTTTTTTCCATGCTAATGCGAATTTCTGTGAACTTGAGTACTTTCCTTTCCACGGAGAAAGGAAATATGTTAAAAAATAACTAAATGAATTGAGCTTTTTAGGCCAAGAGTGCAAAGTTGCTAAAAAACATGCTAGTGTCTAGAAGTCCTTTTAGGATGGGGTCTTGCTGTACAACAGCCTTAATAGCAAGTCTAAACAAGGTGTAATTTTAAGAGTCAAAGCTTCACTTAATTGTCACCTGAAACAAAAGTTTGTCAGATGGGTAGTTGACACTTTTTCCCCCGAAGGATTATGGATTTTAGGCTTAGTCTATGGCCCAAATCATGATGAACTTTTTTCTCAGATTTATTTAGTACTATAGAGTAAGCAGGAGGGGATGACAATAAAATGATCCTCACAGTGGATTTTAATGTTTCCACAGACTCTGTTATGGATCGGAGTAACCCTCAAGGTACAAACCACATTAAATCCCAGAAACCTATTAAAGCGTTTTGTGAATATCTTGTCTTAGTGAACATTTGACAGTTAGGTATCACAGGCAGTAGAATAGATTATTTTTTTAATGTCTGCCTCTTTAGTCAGTTAGCAGTGCCTTTGTTTTTTTTACTGTGGCTGAAATTGTATGTGTGTATCTGTATATATGTTTGTGTGTGTGTATATACACACACACACATACACACACACACACACATATATATGTATATATATATATATATATATATATATATATATATATATATATATATATATATATTTATTTATATATATATATATATATATATATATATATATATATATATATAGATAGATAGATATAGATAGATATATAATCTGTAGTATGTAATATATATGTATATATATATATATATATATATATATATATATATATATATAAGTAGTTACAGAGACATATTGTTTGTGTGCTTATATATCTATATATAGTGTGTGTTTTGTGTTTGTGTGTGTATATATATAAATATATATATATATGTATATATATTTCACTGAAACCCACTTGGTTGACAGCTCATTTCATCGACAAACATTCTAGGTGGGGGGGCTGCGCCCCCCCCCCAATGTGGGGGGCTGTGCCCACCACACCCCCGCAACTATATATAACAACTCCACAGTCGCACAACAGTGGGGAGGTGGGCAAAACCCAGGTTTTTGCCTTGAATACTTTTGTCAATGAAATGAGCTGTCGACTAAATGGGTTTCAGTGAACTGGGCTGTCAGCAAATAGAAGTAGACCCATATATATATATATATATATATATATATATATATATATATATATATATTTGTATACATATTTATATATAATGTGCAGCTATATAGATATATATGTAAATGCATACTGATTTAGTTATAGCTGGAGAAATACTTAGATCAAAGTAACCAATTCATTGTAAACTAGAGATATTATGATAGCATATGTCATGTGTATGTTTGTGTACTCTGGACGTTGGATCTGTCTAGGGAGTGGTGCTCTGTCTTCAAAGAGAACTTTCAGTCTATGGAATGGTTGTCTCTGTCTGGGAAAAGCACTTGCTGTCTGGGGGTGAACTCTGTCTAGGAGATTGTTTGCTGTCTAGAGAGAGGTGTTCTCTGTATAGGGAGTGTGCTTGCAGTCTATGGAGTGGTGGTCTCTGTCTGATGAGGATGCTTGCTGTCTGGGAAGAGTGCTTGATATGTAAGGTGTAGTGGTCTGTCTGAGCAGAGTACTTGCTGTCTAGAGGAGGTGGACTTTGTCTAGACAGTGTGCTAGATGTCTATGGAGAAGTTATCTCTGTCTGGAATGTGTGCTTGCTGTCTAGACAGCATTGTCTCTCTTTGGGATGGTGCTTGCTGTCTAGTGTACTGTGATATCTGTCTGCAGAGGGTGATTGCTGTCTGTGGAGTGATGGTATCTGGGTAGAGTAATTACTGCCTAGTAGATAGTTGTCTCTGTTTGGGGAAAGCACTTGCAGTGTAGGGTACAGTGGTCTATGCTTGCTGAGAGCACTTGCTGTCTAGGCGGTGATGATCTCTGTCAGTCTGTATCATGGGACATGTGTAGGCACAGATCTTGTGTTGTTGGACTTTATGGCTTAATTCTCCTCATACTGTATGATGCATGGTGACACTTTCTTGGTCTGAATGGCATATTGCTCAAAATATGCCAAACACTGTCATCTACACACTTGTCAGGGAAGTAAATCTTCAGTGATTAACTCATGAAAAAATTATATATTACTTATTTGAATGGCTTCTCAGATGAGTAAGCTACTTAGCAACACAAAAATTGAGTTTTGGGCTAGAAATATTATGAATGCATGCATGACATATGTTAATAATTATATTAATAACTTGAACCATAAGTTGATTACATGGTATCAAATGAAAGCTTACTTAATGCTGCAAATATTATTACATATAACAGCTGTCTGTATACTACCATTTGGCAGACATTCAAATGCATTTAGTAATAAACTGCGCATATTAGCATGGTTATCATATTTCTGTACATATCTCTGGTACTGTGTACTTGGCACTCACCAGAGAGGTCATGAATGGCTCCCCACATGAGTTTGGAACTTGGTAAAACAAAAATTGTTTTTTTTTTCTGGATATATTATATGTGTATGGCATATGTCAATAATTGTATTAACAACTTGAATCAAAATGCAATTACATGTTACTTTATAGTATCAAATGAAAGCATATATAATGCTACAAGAATTGTTACTGATGCCAGCTGTCTTCATACTACCATTTAGCAGATCTTCAGACTCGTTCATTAGTAGAATATGCATATTAGCATAATTATCATATTTCTGTACATATCTCTGGCATTTCGCACTTCTCATGCCCACTCACTGTAACAGTCATGAGTGGCATCACAGACGCAAGCGGTACTAGTTGACAGAAAAATGTTGAGTTTTTCCTGAAAATATTCTGAGTATATGGCATATGTCAATAATTATGTTGATAACATTAACCATGATTACATGTTATTTTTAATTGTATCAAATGAAAGCTTTACATAATGCTGCAAAGTTGTCACTGATAGCAGCTGTCTGCATTTTACCATTTGGCAGATTTTCAAAAATGTTCAGGAATAAGATATACATTTTGGTATAATTTGTGTACATATCTCTGGCATCATGTTCTTGGTTCGAGGGTGATTTAGTATTTCACATGCCCGGTCAACAGGGAGGTCATGAGTGACTCCTCAGATGAGCGAGGTACTTGGTAATACAAAACTCTTGAGTTTTTCCTGGAAATATTATGTGTGTATGTCATACATTCACAATTGCATTATTAACTTCAACCAGCGGGCATTTCTGTTGGACTCCGTGGTATCTACTGAAAGTATACATAATGGTTAAAAATCTTTGCACTGATAGTTAGTGTCTAGCCAGAAATGCATGATAGATATTTATTTTCATTTGCCCATTAAATATTCAGATATGCATAGTATTCATAATTATGCATACATCTAAAAAAGGAATGACATCTACAAATCTGGTCTGCAGCCAAATGAATATCACATCTGCACAAATAAAAGTTGCATTGATACTTAAAGGCTGTCTATTATTGTTATAGAGATATTAATACTTGTTTGCATAATACAATAATCAAATTAATATATCATCTAATTACTTGAGAAATATAAAATTAGTATTATGTCTGGTCAACATATTAATATTACTATTGCGAAGGGTGTGTGTGCTGAATAACGTTCATCTTTTAACTTTTAGTTAACTTTTATCACTTTTGAGATATATACATTTGTTTATAGCTAGGTTGAAAAAGTGCATTCTCTGAATTTTAGCTCAGGCAAAGCTGTGCAGGCAGGAATTCTTCAAGTGTCAGGAGGTGTGAAGTTCTTCTCGGGTTTGGTGTGAAAGAGTTATATTTGGCTCCTGTGGATAGTCTGCATCACTTGGAAAGCACAAGAAATGAAAAGGTGATGGAGAGGCAAGGGAAGGGTGGTTTAGTACTAAGCACTACATTTTCTAAAGAATAACTGATTATAATTAAAATGTCCCCTTACCAACACGGTGACCATAAGGCATCTTACTATGCAGGAAGAGGTGGTGGATATTAGGGCAACATGTCTGTTATGCACCCACAAATCACACCCTATGTGCCAGTTGGTAGGATGGTAGCCCTTCCAATTTCAGTAATACTCCCCCATGGAGCTGATGGATCCCTATTGGCAACACAAGTGCAATTTATCACACCAAACACCTAAGGGGACTGTGTCATGCCCTAGAGGGAACACACAGTTCTGGTTCATTTCTGAGGTTGTTGTTGTTGTTGTTGTTGTGTCTTTCAGCTTTTCCCGGTTAGGGGTCGCCACAGCGGAACTCCGGTCCGCTAATGATTGGCAGTAGATTTTTATGTGCCAAGTTTCCAGCCCTGATGCACAACCTTCAAAGAAGGTATGCCCATTCACGCATGTCTCCACACAGAAGACATTCTAGCTGAGAATCGAACAGGACAACATCTTACTGTGAGGCGACAATGCTACTGCAGCACCACCACCGCAGTTCTGGCTCATTTCTGAGGTGACACAGAGAAATAGATGTACTTATCCACAGGCCAAGAACATATCAAAGAACTGCTGAATTAACCCCAAGGTTGACACCTGAGATATACCTAACATGTTCCAAGTCTGTCTCTGCAAGGTTCCCCATGGCAACAACAGTGATGGTTATACATACCTCAGTATCCACTGGTATAGTAAAGTCAAACATCCCTCCATTTCCCATCTGTGAGCCATACCTACTCAATAAAGCCCTTGAAATATCCCTGCCCAATCCAAGTCTATCAGGAATTTCTTGATAATCAACTATATTGTTGGTTGTACTTTTTCTGCATCTTTGCATTATATTGCATGCTGTCTCAGTGCCAGAATGTTGCTAACAGATACCCTATCGTTGATACCTGTAAATACCTGGATATCTGGAAACTGTGCAGCATTAAGCAAGAGCTAATGTAATATATATATTTTATACTAGAATATTGTATAAATCAACACTATATGTTTTTATTGATATCATTATTTTTAACATCATGATTTACAGTTTTGATCACTAGTAGTTATTTATATTTTTGTTTGTGTAGTTTAACATCTTGTTAAAATAGATTCCTCTGGGGCTAAAATTTATTAAAATGTTTGGGAGTACTTGATGTTTTAAAGTTTTAAGTTTTAAATGTATTGTGTTGTATTTTTAATGCACCACCACCAGTTAGTTAGTGGATTTTCAACTATTTTGAGAAAGTTCTCCCTTAAGAACATTTTAGAGAATGAGTTTCCTAATTGTTTTAATTGTTGTGAGAACATGATTGGTTATTGGTGGCTATTTTGACACTGGTATTTACTGAGTTAGCTATCTGATGAAGTTCCAGCTGTAATAATGGAAAGAAAGTGCTCATTTTACTTTAGCGACCCATCACTGGCATTTATTTGGCAGTTCATCCTTGTTTTTGTAGTGTCTTCTGCTTTTGAGTTTTTTGGTCATCAATGCCTTAGAATACTCCTCTCATCCAGACTGGCCAGAGAGAGTGAGAGTCAGGAAGGGCATATCCCTGGCCACTGATCTACTAGGGAGGAGTGAGGAGAACTTAAATATTGAACAAATCAATGAGGCAAGCAACTTGATGAGCAATGCTCAGCTATGAGCAAACTAGATGCTCTAGTAGTTAAAAAAAATCTGTCCAAACAGTAATGCCACAAGAATGCAGACCACTGACCCAAACAAAGACACTTAGAATAACAGGTGCAATAAGTCTTCACCAGCAATTCCCAGCTCCGATGAGTGGAGGCTACCCTCACCTCCCACAAGACCATGGAACGCAAACTTTCCTAGTGTAAAATAACTAGCTTGGAGAACAAGTGTTTAAATCAGGACAAAAACACTTAGAACAGCAGCCACAATAAGTCTTCATCATCAATTCTCAGCTCAGTGGTGTAGACACTACCCTCTGCCCCTACAAGGGTTTAGACCACAAACCTTCTTAATATAAATTAACTGGTCTGAAACCCAAGTGCTTAAACTAGAACTAAGGCACTTTTTGGAATAACAAACACAATAAGCCTTTGCCCAGCAGTTCCCAGCTTAGAAGGACCTAAGCTACATTTCCTGCCAGAAGAATATAACTCGCAAACCTTCCTTATGTAAGATAACTAGTTTGAAGCCCAAGTGCTTAAATCAAAACTAAGAGGCTTAGAATAACAGTTACAATATAATCAGGCTACTAACAAGCAGTAATAAATGGAGCAGAACAAATGCAAACTGTGCACGTTAAGAACAAGCAGCAAAACGCAAAATAAAGTAATAAAGTAGGTAGAAGCACAGATACAGTAAAATCAGTTGAATAAAGTCCACTTATTTTTTAAGTAAGTGGGAAGGGGGAAAAAGAAAATAATTTACATTTAAGAGATTAAGGGGCTGGGCCTTCCCAACTGATCTCTCCATACTCAATAGAATGAGCTAAAGAGAGATCAACAAAATATAATGCAAAAACAACACATTTTGTAGCAAAATTGTATAATTTTGCATTCTACTTGGTATGAAAGTTATTTCTACCTTCAAAGGTTTGCTACTTTAACTTGCTTTATAACCAACAGACTTTATTACATTGAAGAGGACAGCTGTTTCCCTATCGTGACGTGAACAGAATAACTTCTTTGGTTTTCTGAAGGGACATTTTTTCAGTCAGCTTGTTTACAACATGAATTTGAAGTAGTGCCACTCCTTCTTGGCACACACATTCAAGCACAGTGGAGGGGATGACAGAATATAACCAAAGGTATGCCATAAAATAGCATTGCATGAATCATTAAGGCTCATAATATCTGCAGAAACAAAGTCCTGTCATACTGAAAAAAGTCCTGCAATTCTCAGATTAGGATATGACATAAAGAAGATGACACCGTTTGTTAAATAAGATCATCTATTACAAAAAAACATGGGCCAAAATGTTTCAGGAAATCTGTGGGAACAATGTATTATGATAGTGAAATTAGGATATGGTATGAAGAAGACTTAAGTTTATGCATTCAAAGTATATTTATTGATTTAAGCTGATTTAACTGCAGTCAAAGAACCTAAGTAGAACTGTCCACAAACTGCACCTGCATAAAATATGGCAGTTTCATTTAATATTGTGTTTATTTACAAATACATTATGGGCAACAGAAGATTGAGGGAGTATATCTAATTTTAGACAAGAAAAATAAGTTAATTTCCTAGGTGAGCATGTAGAATAAATGAATCTGCCCTGCTTAAAATTCACACACATCAGGAGAAGGCAGGTGGCCTACAGTAACAATTAATTTGTTGCAAATTAACAGTACTCAGTGACAGACCATTAACTGAACAACAGTCCTGAAAACATGCTAATAAGTGATGCTAGCAAGACAGCCTAACTCAGAGTTGTTGATTTCTGAAATCTAAATCAAATACTGTCAACGTATTCTTTCAACAAATTCAAACTGTAGACGTATTCTAGGGCTACAACTAGCAAGGGTATGTGTTAAGGAAAACCAGATCGAGAAGACAAAAAAAGTCTGATAATAAGATTTCATTTGCTAGAAAACTTATCTAATTTCCAAGGCTGGGAAACAGCAGGCACGGTGCTTAGAACAGTTATAAAAAGAAAGGTAGCATCAGTCATTTGATTAGGTAGACATGGGTAAGACTGGGAATGAAGAAAACCTTGCCAAGCATATGGGTTTCTAAATAAATTATCATTTATCAAAGTATACAGCTGATAGTAAGTTCTGAACAGGAGGACAGAATGAAATCTTTTGTAGAAGATAAAATGCTGCGGTAATTATAATAGAGGGCAAAGAAAGAATACATGTTTAATATAGTGAAAGATGACCTGCAAAGGAATGGAGAAAAAGAGTTGTGCTGCTTTTTTTGAATAACACATTACAGAATATAAAGCAGTCTTCATGCAACACAAAGGAGAGGAAGACAAGTGAGACAACTGATGTGAAAGATGTGCAAGAAGTGGGTAACTATATGAAGAAAAAAAAAAAACACTACATGAAGAGGAAGGCTGGAGGGAGAGAAAAGTAACAGTAAAATTATTGGTAATGTGGGCATTATGTATATGCCCTGAAGGTAAGCTTGAAGAAAGTGAGATCAGTAACGTTCCCAGACAGAATCACAAATGTAATAATTGAGACAAATCAGCCTGAAAAGGAGAGTTGACTGAATTTGTTTCAATGGGTGGTGTAGCATTTGCTAAAGCAGCAGACAATTCTGCTTCTGTTTCTGCAGTGAAATATATCCCTTGTATTCAGAAAATTTCTCTCCGCCAATGTTAATTGCACAATGTGGGTTGGTCAGATAGAGAGGAATTTCTGCATCAATAGGAAGACCTCATTATTTGCCTTTTACTGTGCTTCTTCATTAAACCTTTTGCTATCAGATTTGACTGCTGTACTGCTGAATCCATCAGCCCATGCATTGCACTGGCAAAAGGACACCCAAAGACACCCCCCCCCGCCATACACACACACACACATTCGCGCGCGCACACGCACACACGCTTACACACGCGCACAAACACACGCACACACACACGCACACATGCACACACGCACAAACACACACACACACACACACACACACACACACACACACACACACACACACACACACACACACACACATCCACACTTCTGAATTTCTACCTAATTCCCCTAGTGCAACCAATCAGGCAGGCACACTCTCACAAATCTCTACATACATTCGTACAGCCTCATTCATTCCCATACCTGTATACATACAGAGATCTATATACACACATACATAAATTAAAACCTACCCTTACCTCCATGGCTTTGCTGAACTTAAATGCACCATGACTATTCCCATAGGAACAAATCAGGGACCACTGTGTTTTGACAATATTCACTTTTTCCTCGTGTAAAATCTACTCTGATCAAATCAGGAGCTGTGGACATTTCTGAGAAGAAAATGTTAGCAATAGCAGCTCCCCCAGACTACCTCAATAGCATTTGAGTTTATCAGAGAAACTGGTCTCTATGCTGTGGACCACTTGAGGGAAAACCTTCAGCTGTAGAGTAGTATTTAATTCGGAACACTTAGCATGATGCAGAATCCTTCAAAGATTAGGCTAAATCATTGCACCAAGCCATTTTGAATCCAAGGTAAACAATACAGACTATCCTATGGGTGAGCAATAAGGACTTTGATATTAATGCAGACTCTGAGTGTTTTGACAACTAAGCAATGTTTTATTGAAAGAATAGGTGAACCAATGTAGTGTCTGTCAGTGTTAGTTTCTTGGAGTAAATTGGAGTGATTGCAGTAGACCAATTTCAGTCCTAGCCCAGGTGATTATATTCTGAATAGGACACATGTTGATAACAATAATACAAAAACAGATGATTGAGAAAAAGTTTGCAATAATTGAACAGATTAGTTCAGCTGTCAGTATGTACAGTATTTAGATCAGTGGCATATAATTATAACAATATGATAAGATGGGTAGTTAAGGATAAGGGTAGTCTGAATGAAGAGGTCAAAGCTAGAATTAGAGGGGTTGCAGCCAACTGGCATAGAGTGTCAGGTGTAGTCTATGACAGAAGAATGGCAAAAAAGCTGAAAAGTAAGGTGTACAAGACAGTGGTGTGACCAGTACTACTGTATGGTACAAAAACCTGGGCAGTAAAGGCAGAACAGTTGAAGAAGCTAGAGGTGATGGAAATGAAGTGCCTGAGAAAGGTGGTAGGATGCACACTGTGGGACAGATGAAGAAATGAGGACATAAGAGCAGAAGCCAAAGTAGCTCCAATTGCAGAAAAGATAAAGGATTACGATGGTTTGGACACATGTGTAGAAAAGCAGAAGACAATATGGTGAGGGAAATTTGGGACAGACAGGAAGACAGTAAGAGGAAGCAAGGACATCCAGCAAAGAGGTGGATGGATTGTGTGAAAGAAGATCCATGACAATCAGGCATGAGTGTTGAAGAAGGCAGGAGTGTAGCACTGAATCGAGAGAGCTGGCAAAGGTTAACAAGATACCCCAGTACAATACTCTCTTACATGCCAACAGTTTCCATCCGAAACATATTACCAAAAATATTCCAAAATCCCAATTTATGAGAATAAGAAGAATATGTTCTTCGCAGGAAGACCTCACTAAATATCAACAGGACTTAACCAACAGATTTTTGTCCAGAGGATACTCATCACAAATCATTAACTCAGCGGTCCAAACTTGTGATACCATACCCAGAGACTCTCTATTGGAATACCAAAAAAGTAAGAAAACTAAGGATTCCGACGTATGTAGATTGGTTACCACCTATGGCCGTAACAGTAGAAACCTGATCAATATTGTCAACAACCACTGGAATATACTCAACTCGCACCCCCTTTTAGAAAACTATTTAGGAGAACGTTGTTACTTCTCCTACAGAAAGGGCAAATCCTTATGTTCCCATTTCTCTCATTACAAAAAAACATCAAATACTAAGCAGGACAACTATACACAAAGGACACTTACTGGAGATAAGCTCATTGGCAATTTCCCCTGTGGCCATTGCAGCTTTTGCAATTACATTTTCAAAACAACGAGTTTCACCAGCAAAAACACAGGTCAGGTATATGACATCAATTTCTTCGGAAATTGTAGTTCGGATTGGATAATCTATTTAGCCACCTGCACATGTCAGGCCTTTTACATTGGCCAGACATCAAGGCAGTTCCGTATTAGAATTTCAGAACACTTAGGGGACATCAGAAATCACAGAATTACCAATGCACTTTACAAACATACAATGAAACATTCAAATGCAAGATTCACCTTTACTATTATTGATCGAATTTTGGGAGATCGTTCTTTCAAATCAGGATGGCACGATATTCTTAACACAAAGGAGAGAAGGTGGATTATTAAACTAGGGGGACTTTTCTCCCCAGGGTTAAATGACAAATTATGATTTTGCAGTAAGTAATTTAAATTCTTATTGTGCAAATCACTATTTTCTTTTCTTTTGTATTTTCTGTTTTTTTACAGAGTCATGTTATATTGATATTTAGACATGAAACTCATGCACAGATGGATGATATTTCAACAATGCATTATTTGTGACTTTTCACTATTATAACATTTTTATGTTTAATTAACTACAGGAAATGATGTCATGAATCTACTTATTCCAGCTATATAAGGGCTTCTTTCAATTACTTCAATGTATTACTGAGGAAAGCTTTGAGCTGAAACCGGTCTAACTACTTGCTTTTTGAAGTCAAAATAAACCTATTTGTCTGACTCTCCGAGGTGCTGGCATTTTTTATGTTTGGGACTATCATACTTGCTTGCCTGGCACCAGCCTAACTTGCTAGCTACATCCTTACATTACAGACAGGAAGACAGTAAGAGGAAGCAAGGACATCCAGCAAAGAGGTGGATGGATTGTGTGAAAGAAGATCCATGACAATCAGGCATGAGTGTTGAAGAAGGCAGGAGTGTAGCACTGAATCGAGAGAGCTGGCAAAGGTTAACAAGATACCCTGACCCCATGTACAAAAAAAATGGGAAAAAGGAGCTGATCATGATGATGATGATAAGAAAATATAGAAAATAAGATAGACGAAGCAGAGGAGTACAAGAAATATCCACAAAAAACAAAAATACACAGGAACAGGTGAGAGGTACGGGGTACAGGAAACTGTGCAAACTTAAAATAGAAAACAAGTACTAAACCAACATGGCTGGGCAAAAACCTCTATTTATTTAACAAAGTAAAAAGTAATAAAAGTGAGCACTTTCACGATGACACTATCACTTCTTCAGACTAATAAACAAGTAAAAAGACATGAGTCTACCAGGCATGGGACTTTTTCTTGTAGATCATGCTCAGCTTGTAAGTACATACTTATAGGCTCAACCTATATACATCATCATGCTAATTTTAAAATCGAACTTGATTTTTATGCTGACTGCAGAACTCCAAATATTATTTACTTTGCAAGCTGCCAGGTCTGTCATGCCTTCTATATAAGCAAAACTAACAGACCACTGAAGGACAAGATTCTCAAACACTATAAGGCCATCAGGAACCAGAAAGACACAAATGCCTTAGCACAACACATTGGTTTGCATGGCTCAGAACACACTTTTAAGTTATTTGTACTCCAGGTTTTAGATTTTAGTATTACAGGGGGTGATACATCTAATAAAACAGAAAGTGCTGAACAGAACTGTATCTTGCTCTTGAATGCAGAGAAACTGTCTGCTTAAATGGTATTTCCAGCCTTAAACCATGCTTGAAAGCACACCCGCTTAAACATTAATGGGCAGGATTCACAATGGCTTGCACGGAGTCTAAGAGTAGTGTAAGACTCCATGCAGCCATCGTGATCCAGGAACAGCCTGTATGTGCGTGTAAGAGAGCACCTAAAATGGCTCTTACACGGACAGGGCGTGGATATGCTAATTACCTCACTTGCAGCTGAAAAGCATGCAAATGAGGTAATTTCGCGATCCAGGAAGCAGAAACCTGCCCGTGTAAGAGCCGTGTTATCTGCAGAAATGTACTCAGTTGATAACTGAGTACCATTCTGCAAATAACACAATGGAGCCTTGTCAGCTCCAAATAAAGGTTGCAAATGTCCCAGGCAGCATGCCAATGGCAAAATATGTGGCCACTGGCAACGTATCCCGATGCAAACATAAAATAAATGTTTAAACGTAGCGCAGCACCGCGCAAACGGGCTGCGCTTTAAAAACACAGAAAAGCATGAATTTACAATGGAAGGGAATAGCAGGCTAAAACAACATGGCCACCGAGTAGGGGTTGCTAAGGGGGGAAGCTGAGTGTAAGACATGTAACTAAGAATTAGTAGGCAATCATTTGTAAATGAGTGGTAAGATAGTGAATTGTACTGTTACATAGGAAATGAGCACATTCCATGCAGTGTAGGAGTAAGATAAGGGGGAGTAACAGAGTAGGAGATAGGTGACATCACAGGGGGAATGTATGAAAGAAAAGCAGCTCATTGGAGCACAGTGATATGTGAAAGATGTCAGTCACACATCATGGAAAAAGCAGTGTCAACAAGTAGGCATGGGAAAGCCAAGAAATGGAAGGTGTACACTATGGATAACACCAAACATTCTTGCAGGGCGTGCATGCGTGTGTGTGAACGCTGGTAGGCACGAGTAAGCTAGAGTGCACGTGTGTAAGCGTGAGTGTGCACGTTTAAGGCAGAATACGCATGTAGGAGCCTGTTTAAACACCTGTAAGCTTGTGCATGTGTTTTAACCTGAAAAAGCAGATTCCAGTCCATCTAAGCATGTGTGCATGCGTGTTAGCCACTGTGAGCATGTTTTTGCTGGTATGCATGTCACTCCCCCCCTGAGGAAACAGAAGGGAAAAAGGAAGCATGAGAAATAGTAGGAAGCTAGCAGGGATTACTGGCAGAGCTAGCAGGTGAAAACAATCAGAAGGAGGCAATTACACAGACAGAACAGTAGCCCAGCCTAGCTCTTAAAACTCTGCAAACAACAGTGCAGAATGTTTCTCTCAAGAGACACTGCAACAGAGGAGTAAGCTATTAGAAGTGAAAACTGAAAAAGCTTCACTCAGACCAAAAATGCTAGGGGCCGCCATAGCTGTTATAAGGAGACATATGCAACTTGCTGAGGGTCGTGACTATGCAAATGCTGCTGGACAACCAACAGTGAGGAGACGGAGAAGAGTGTACAGGCCCAGGGTCACCTACCAGGGGTTACATGAGCTGGAGATAGTGGAGCGCTATAGAGTGGACAGAGACCTCCTACAGCAAATTGTTGAGCTGTGCAGGCCACGCCTCACACACAGACCCAACAGAGCGGAACCCATCCCAGTGGAAACCAAGGTATGTGTTGGCCTAAGAATACTAGCAACAGGTACCTTCCAGAGACCAACTGGTGATATGATGGGGATATCACAGGCATCAGCATCCAGGGTACTGCACCAGTTCCTGGATGCCATGTCAGCACATGTCGGTGATCATGTATATTTCCCCAATTCCCGTGAGGTATTGGCCAGCAATATGCGTCTCTTCCAGCAAATAGTGGAATACCCTGAGGTAGTGGGTGCAATAGACTGCATGCATATATGCATCAAAGCACCAGCTGGTGAGCAGGGTAGGGCCTACATTAACTGCAAGGGCTTCCCCTCCATCAACTGCCAGGTTGTGTGTGATGCCCAGAGCATAATAATGAATGTGTGTGCTGGCTGCCCCGGAAGCTACCATGATTCCCATATCTGGCATCTGACGCAGCTGTACCAGACATTTGCCAATGGGGACATCCCACATGGTCACTTAGTGGGGGATGCTGGCTATGCAGTGGAGCCGTGGCTGATGACACCCATCAGAAATGCACACACACCTGAACAAGAACACCATAATGAGGCACACGCACAAACACGAAATGTAATCGAGCGTGTGTTTGGGCTGCTCCAGTCATGGTTCCAGTGCCTGGATACATCTAGTGGAGCCTTGCAGTACTCACCAACTACATGTACCCAAATTGTCATGGTATGTGCTATGCTACATAATATGATTCTGCGAAAACAGCTGCAGCAGGACCAGCATAGGGCTGGGCCAAACAGCCTCCCACCATTGCCTAGCCAATCACAGGCAGAGCGTGACTCAGAAGGAGGAACAACCTGAGCCTGCCCCAGTAGGCAGAAGGAGGTATGCCCAGTATGCCTTGGCCTTGGCAAAGCAGCAATGCATAAAACATACACTGGATCAGTAGGAACCCTGGAAATGATACCTCTCTCTGACTCACACATATAGTAAAAGGGATGCCTAAGTTGACACAACCTGCTTTCAAACGTGTACAGGGAGTGTAGTATGTGCATCCAACATAGGCAGCCCTGCAGCACCACCTGAGGCATGATTGCCATGTGTTAAGCAATGTAACACCATGTAGTATATGCAAACTTGATGACTCTGACTAACATCCTACCCTCACCAAGCATGATGCCACAATATGAAGACGAGATGATCAATCACAATAATTGGCTTAAGTATTGCTGTTAGTCAAAGGGGATCCAATGCGTGCCAGCCTGAGATGACATGCTGAGCAAGACACGATGCTCCACCTGCTAGTGATGCATGCACCTATCAGTCCTGGCCTTTTGGATACTGGCAAAGGCTGTTGTCACCCCCACCGTGCCTTGAATAGGTAAGGCTCAAAACCACAAACCCACCTCCATAGGTATCACAAGGGATAAGAACCTAGACGTAATGCTACCCAATGCCAGAAGTCTAAACTGCAAGATGCATGCAGTCTAAACTCCCCTCAGCATGGAGAATGTTGATATCTGTTCTGTAACAGAAAACTGTGTCAAGGCTCACAAGAGCACCCTAACACTACCAGGTTACACCTCATACCGTGCTTTACAGCCCCAAAACATGGAACAAACTACAAAAGGAGGGTGACTAGCAATAATTGTCAAGGATAACCACACCCCCATGTTGGTACCACAACAAGAAGCAGCATGGACTACCCATGGTCAAGTAACAGTGGCTAAAACTGCCTCCCAGTTGTAGCCTGCCACAGACTACCCTCCTAATACCAGGAACTGCACTTGGCCTACGTTGGAACACATGAAAATATCAAGCTCTCCAAACAACATTATATTGGGTGACTGAAAATACTCAAACATAGACTGGGAGCATTATTCTAGCTCCAACATCCTAGGCCAAAGGTTCCTAGAATTCATAAACCAAAATGCTCAGGAACAACTTATCACACCCACAAGAGGGGTAAGCATACCAGATGTGATAATCAGCAACATGGGTACTCTATGGCCAGATGAGAAGTGTATCACTCACTGGTAAGATCAGACCATGTAGTAATCACACTGGATATTCACATCCTGACCACAGTCCCTGGCCAGAAAACCACAGTGAAAAACATGTGTAAAGCAAATGTTGCACTCCTCCAAACTGATGTGGAATCCATTAAAGGCCTTGTGCCTGTGGAAAATATGGGCCACACCTCAGAACCCTTTATAAATGCATTCTATGAACACTGTCAGGAATGCATGGATTATGCAATCCCAAATAAAACCAAGACCCAATTCCATACATGCAGGCATCTGGCATGGTGGACCCCAGCCATTACCAAACCATGCAAGAGAATGAGGAAGCTACTACATGATAGAGCAAACCAAAAAAGGAAAGTAATCTCTGATCAGGATTATGGCAATACAATATGGCCACTCATAAAATCCATTAAGGCCAGCTACAACATGTTGAATATGTGAATCTTGAGGCAATGTTACACCTGCCCCATGTACACAGACAACCCCCCCCCAAGAAATACAAATATATGTGAGCGATGCAACCATTTATCCAAACTGGAGGCTGAGCTCTCTCAACTCAGTACTATCAAAACTAGTCAGGAGGAGAAGGTAACCACACACACCACAAACCTAGTCTCACATAGACATATCACAACTGCAAACCAAAGACATAAACACACAAAAACATTCCCGGAGGCTCTAATTAAAAATCCACCAAATCAACAGAGGCCTCCAAAGCAGACACCCAAGCAACCACTACCTCCAAACATAGCACATGTGACACATAGTACACAAAGTCGGTGTGACAAACAGTCACAGCCCTTAAGGACAAACAACATGTCTGATACACTTGTAATAGGTGACTCTATAGTCAGACTCACTGATGTCCCGCTCACCAGACTGAACAAGGAAAAGGGTACAGTAAGCTGCCTGTAGGCTGCTACAATCCAGCACATAACACAAGCACGCAGGTCACTCCAAAGCAAGTACAAATATGACTCAGTCATTGTCCATGCTGGTGTGAATGACCTGAGATATACCTCCCTGGACTACATGAAAAGAGGCATAGAGGAGCTCTCCGATTATGTAGCCCAGGCCGTATGACTCTGACCCTGAGCAGCATCCTACCCTCACCAAGAATGATGCCACAGTACAAACACAGAATGATCAGCTTTAACAATTGGCTCAATTACTGGTGTCATTCCAAGGGGATCTAATGTCTGTCTGCTTGGGATGACATGCTTGACAAGCCACACTGCTTTGCCAGGGATGGCTTGCACCTGTCACCCCTGGGCGTCTGGATATTGGCTAAGGCTCTTGCCACCGCCATAGTGCCTTTTGTAGGCAAGGCTGAAAAGACAAACCCACCTCCCTAGAAAACATATGTGGAAAAAACATAAGGGTAATGCTGCTCAATGCCAGAAGTCTAAACCTCAAGATGCATGCTCTCGAGGCCCTCCCCAGTATGGAGAACATCGATGTCTGTGCAGTGATGGAAACCTGCATCAAGGCTCCTGAGAGCACCCCAGCACTACCAGGTTATACCTCATATCATGCTTTTCGGCCCCTAAACCTGGACCAAACCACAAAAGGAGGGGGAGTATCCATATTCAGCAAAGATACCCACACGTCCAGGTTACTGAGAATGCACGAAGTATCAGAGACCATCCATGTGCAACTAACCGTAGGCAAAACTGCTGTACAGTTTGTAGCATGCTACAGACCACCCTCTCAAACCCAGGAACCCCACTCAGCCTTGGAGAGTATGAATGTCTCTCCAAATACCAAACAAGGCACTCACAAATTACCATATAGGTGGTAATCCATTACGTATGGAAGAAGTAATCAGGGACCTAGGGACACAAGTGGACAGTTACCTCTCATGTGACATTCACATTGCCAATTTGGCTAGGAAGACCTTCTATATTGGCCACCTTATCATGAAAGGATTCACATCTACATCAAGAGACGTCATTGTGCCCCTATACTCTTCTCTTATCAGGCCCATAATTGAGTGCAATGCCCCATTTGGGATGTACCTTACCCGACACCTGCAGCAGTTAGAAAGACCTCAAAAGTACCTCACCAAGAGGATAAAGGGTCTCAAACATTTGCCATATGCTGCCTGGCTGAAGACACCCCAGCTGTATGCAGTCACAGACTGCCTACTCAGAGGCGATATATGCCCGATGTACAAGGCCATGTCCAATACAGAATTAATGGACATGCTCCACCTCAGAAAATCCAAATCCATCAGAGCCACAAGAGCGAGAGATGTCAACCTCAACACATAAATAAATAGGATGTGCTGGAGGGATAGATTCATAACCCAGAGGCTCCCTACACTCTGGAACAGAATCCCAGTCCATGTTAGGCAGAGCCCCTCACTGACTCTCTTCAACAGGAATCTTGTCAAGTGGATGGGAGATCATAGATTTACACTGGGGGTCATCACTGTGTCACATCTAGACAGAGGCACAGTAAAGTAAACCCTAAATGGGCATAATATTCACATAGCAAGGGGTGGCGAAAGCCACACACACTCTAACTAGGCTTATAAATGCCCTAGGGCAGATAGCTTAGTATGAACCTATGAACCTATGAAGATACAAATTGTACAGGACATTAAGGATAATCACAAGGCTTTCTTAACTGATGGTAGGAACCTTGGTGGGAATTCACAGATATGCTCTGAATTACTCAAGTATTACAAACAATCCACCAAACCCACACACATTGCCAACATCCAACCTGACAGGTTCAGTGCAAACTCCCCCCCCCCCCACCAAAATGCCAAATATCTATCCAGCAGAGTGTTGGCCCTCTGACATTGCAGATGCTGAGGTAACAGCCAGCATCTTCTAATCAAAACACACAGCATCAATCGTACGAGATGGTGTCCTGGGCTTTGTCCAACATGAACTCCAAGAAGAATGGAATGCCAAATAACACTACTGCACAATTTCAGCCTTACCACAGGATATGTACCCAAAGAGCAGTGTACAGCAACAGTGGTCCCTCTCCACAAAGGTGGTGCCTGAATGGATACTGCAAACTATCACCCCAGAATCCTGACAAGCTTGGCCTGCAAAGCTATGGAAAGGATCATCATGGACCTCAGAAATAAAGATATTGGGGACCTACAGACACTGGACCCTACACAGCATTGCTTTCTGAAGGGCAGATCCTGCCCCTTAAACATGTTTGGCTCATTTGAAACAGTCATCAAGGCCATTGATGAGGGGAATGTGGTCCACACAACCTATCTGGACCTTGCAAAAGCCTTCCATACAATACCCCACATGTTCATTATAGATAAGCTCACCAGCTTAAATATAAACGCCTATGTCAGTAGACGGGTTGCAAACCAGCCCAAGGACAGAACTGACATGGTCAGAAATGCTGCAGCCATGTCAGACTACAAACCAGCTACAACTGGCATCCCACAAGGCTCGGTGCCGGGACCTCCCTTGTTTGGTATATATTTCCCATAGGTACAGGCCAACATGGAAGGACTGTGTCTGAACAAGTTTGCAGAGGACTACAAACTGGGCACCATATCTGACCCTCCAGCTGACACAAGCATCCTATGAAAGGGCCACATAGAAACAGACAACTGGTGCCAGAACCATGTCATCAAGCTAATTGCAGAAAAGTGTATAGTCATCCCCTGTGGATAAACAGTAAGTACCCACCAATTACCACATAGGCGTTAACCCATTAAGTACTTTAGAAGTAATAAGAGACCTGGGGACACAAGTTGATAGATATCTTGCATTTGACAACCATGTGGCTGTAGTGGTTACAGAAACATACCATATACCCACCTAATCATGAAGGTAGTCAGATCTAGATCAGGGGAGGTTATCGTGCCTCTTCAGTCATCCTTCATCAGCCTCACAATTAAGTACAATGGCCCCTGTGGGATGTACCTCTGCACACACCTCCATCAACTGGAAAGACCCCAAAAGTACCTCACCAGGAGGATCAAAGAGCTCGAAAAGATGCCATGTGTTGCCTAATTAAACAAACTGCAGCTCCACACAGTGCCATACTGTCTGCCCAGTGGCAATCTGCGCCTGATGTATAAAGCCATGTCCAAGCTGGAATCAATGAACATGCTGCACCTTGTAAAATATGAATGCCAGTGAGCTATGCACATGAGAGACCTGAACCCCAGCACTGATATACTTAGGACATGCTGTAGTTATTGATCCATAACCCAGAAGCTCCCTCCTCTCTTGAGTAAACTCTCAGTACAGGTTAGCCAGAGAGTCCCTCATTGACTCTCCTCAAGAGGAATCTTGATGAGTGGATGGGAGATGGTAGGTATACCCTGGGTACCACTGTTATGTCATGGGTAGACAGAGGCACAGTATACTAACCTTGAAATATGTCATGGCAAAAATCCAGTTACAATGTGTGTTGAAGGACAAACACACTCTCTGACTAGCATTAGAAATGGCCTAGGGCACATAGCTAGTGTTTGTCAATGTCCACCCAAGTTGCGGAATACACTACCAGTGTTGGACAGGCCTGGTTTAAGTAGTCCATATCTGAACAAAATGCAACATGGTCATATGTGCACAACTGGCCCTTAACCAGTCTGGTGTGCTCACTATGAATATGTAAAGCAGTGATAGGACTGAAACCCAGGATACTGTCCACCACAGTGAAAGTACTGAACCAGTACACTATACGATATTACAGTGTTTGGTCAGTATGAAAGGATGTTGACAACTGCATGCAAAGTATTCCATGGAAACCCTGCAGGCACAGTATAATCCCTGTTGGGTTCAGACACAAAGCAGTTGGGCAGTAAGTACACAACATGACTCCCAACACACAACTATAAATGTGAAATATTGTTGAAGTTCACACACAACCACAAATATGGTGGACTGCAGATTTCAACATATGGAAAGCTCACACTGGGCATGCTCGCACACTATGATAAATGAGACATATGTCAGGCAACAAGCCATAAAAAGCCTGAACTGGGCATGCTTACACACTTAGGCCATGTCTCAGTTTAGCAGTTGGCCACACATTTCTGGTATTTGTATGTGGTAATCCAGGAACCTCCCACAATACAGCAATCTGCCCAGTGCACACAGTTAAATGACTACAGAGACATAAGTTAAATAGTGGATCCCTCTCATATTCAAACATCTTCCACAGATAAACAAGTTGTTCTTAGAAACAGGGAAAGCTATGGCAATAAAGACCTGCAAACAGTTTATCAGAAACAAATATTGTGCATCTGAAAATTAAACATATGGGTGTAGAGGTCAATACTAGGCTGTTTGCCCTAGGGAATACAAGCTTAGCCAGAGTGTGCTTGGCGTCTGCCTCCCCAGTACAGTAGGCTACTGTGCCTTTGTAAAGTAGGTCACAGAAGGCACCATTTAAGGCTAGTGTGCTGTGCCTCCATCAAGCAGGCACACAGTGGAGATCCCAGGGGTTGAATTTGCAATGCCACATCCATGTCGCTGGTGTTTGTTGGAAGAGGGTTGGCAAGGACTTATAACAGTAATTGGGCATCTTGGGCCTTATTTGCAGTGTCTGGACAATTTCACTGTCAACACTTTGACGTGATGATTTTGAGGGATTGAAGTGTCGTGCCAATACTGTTCAGAGACGTCCTCCCTCTGTGGGATATTGATCTGTAATGTATTAGCGCCCTCCTTCTGTTGTACAGCTTATATATGGCTGGTGTACACCAGACAGGTCTCCTGTTGTGGAGGAGTCTTAGGTTAATTTGGGATAGCATGATCAATGCAAACCTTCCAGATGCTCATAGAATGCAATCGTCAAGGATTATGCAGAGTGGCCTGCATAATCCACCAGCATGGGTCCTTTGAAGTTTTCCACCCCAGTCTTCACAAGTGCAAAGTATGCTTTTGATAAATACTTTGTTTGTAGTGACTTCCTTGCCTGGAGGTGGGGATGGGATATGGATGTCCAGGGAAAGTTGGGTATGGTCAGATATTAACAATGGTGGTCTACCTCTGGTATGGAACATAGAGTCCCCATGTTGCAGATGGACAGGTCCAATATGTATTCCCCCTTGTGGCTGTGGTGAGTGGTCCTGCCATAGCACATGGATTCACAAATTGTAGTGGCTGTAGGGTGATGTTGTTGAGGCCTGAGTAGTTCCCCCACACAATATACCTGTACCTGAAGTTAACCACTGTAATGGTGTATGTGAACACCTTCATATCCTACACTGTTCCCAGGGAAGCAAAGTGTGTTTCCTGGATATGGGAGGGGTGGTCTGAACTGGTTGTGTTGTGTGTTACAGGTCCTGTGGTCACGAAGCATGGTATAAAACATAACCTGGCAGTGCTGATGTGCATATCTGACCCTGAAGTAGGCGGCTGTTAATGCATATATATGCTATCCCCCTAACTGACAGATAGTAATAGATGTACATACCTCTTTATAAATAATGATGTCAGCACCCTATAAATACTGCAGGAGAAGAACAGAAACCTAGTAATTTGAATAGCGTGATCTGCTAATGCATCTCTCTCAAGTGTCATAACATAGTTAGGTAGGGGTTTGAATCCTGCAAATGCTCAGTGTGTGTTTGGGTGAGGGGGTTAGTGTGTGTTTGGGTGAGGGGGTTAGTGTGTGTGCAACTCTGTGTGAAAGACATGTCCCTTTTGGCAACTAGAAGAACACACTACATGGTGCACGTTCCTCTTTCTAAACACTGATGATGTCAGCACCCTATAAGTATAGCAGGAGAAGGGAAACATCCCCGTAATGCAAATAGCGGGCTCTGCTAATGCGCCTTTCTCAAGTGTCATGACATAGTTAGGTAGGGGTTTGAATCCTGCAAATGTTCTGTGTGTGTTTGGGTGAGGGGGGTTAGTGTGTGTGAAAGAAATGTCCCTTTTGGCAATTAGAAGAACACACTACATGATGCACATTCCTCTTTCTAAACACTGATGATGTCAGCACCCTATAAGTATAGCAGGAGAAGGAAAAGCTCCCAGTAATGCGAATAGTGCACTCTGCTAATGCATCTTGAGGTTTACACTGCTGGCATTGAGTAGCATTACTATTAGTTTCCTATCCCTTGTGATACCTATGGAGGTGGTTTTGTCTTTTGAGCTTTGCCTAAAAAAGGCACTATGGGGGTAGCAAAAGCCTTTGCTGATATCCGAAAGCACAGGGGTGACAGGTGCAAGCTGTCCCTAGCAAAGCATCATGGCTTGTCGAGCATGTCATCCCAGGCTGACAGGCATTGGATCCCCTTTGAATGACACCGAAACTTAAGCTAATTGTTGAAATTGATCATCTTGTCTTCATATTGTGGCATCATTCTTGGTGAGGGTAAGATGCTACTCAAGGTCAGGGTCATACCAGCCTGGGCCACATGCTCAGAGAGCTCCTCTATGTCTCTTATCATGTAGTCCAGGGAGGTACATCTCAGGACATTCACACTGGCATGGACAGTGACTGAGTCATATTTGTACATGCCTTGGAGTGACCTGTGTGCTTGTGTTATGTGACGGATCATAGCACCCGACAGGCATCTCACCATGACCTTGTTCAACCTGGTGAGCGGGCCGTCAGTGTGCCTGATGATAGAGGCACCTATTACAAGTGTATCAGGTGTGTTGTTTAGCCTTAAGGGCTGTGACTGTTCGGCACACTGGCTTTGTGAGCTATGTGTTACACATGTTCTGTTCTGGGGTAGCGGTTGCTTGTTTGTCTGCTTTGAAGGTGTCTGCTGCTTAGGCAGATTTTTATTTAGAGACTCCGAGTATGTTTTCGTGTGTTTATGTGTTTGGATTGCTGTCGTGGTAGGTCTATGTGAGACTGGAATTGTAGAGACTGTGGTTTCCTTCTCCTACTGTCAGGTTTCACCAGTAGTGAGTTGAGAGAGCTTAGCCTCCAGTTTGGCTATATGGTTGCATCTCTCACATGTATTGGAATTTGTTGGGAGGAGGAGAGGGTTGTCTGTGTACATGAGGCAGTTGTAACATTGCCTCAAGATTCCCAGATTCACCAGCTGGACCAGAGAGGAGATTGACAACTGACCTTTGGACATGCTAGAATAGTATTGGGAATTCCTTTATAATTGACAACAAAAAGGGCCAATGGGGAACAAGGTACTCAAGGTGAGTTTGTGAGGGTGTAGTGCTTTTAATTTGTTAGTGCTGGCATATATAAATGCTTTAGTGAGCAAGTGCCAGGTAACTCAAATGCAATGTGTTACAGGTAACTTAAATGCAAAAATGACAAACAGTAAGTTTCTTTCAAGTGAAACAAGGAAATAAGTACAGTAAGCAATGCAGATGTCACTAGGGATCCACAGAGGCACTGTAAAGCTGCGTTTCAGGTGGAATTAGTGTTTCAGGGAAATAACAAGCAAACAAGCATGCAAACAAAGCTACATTCAGCAGGCCTGCATCTAGTCTATGCTACAGCAAACAAGGTGTACCAATTTCAGTAAGAAACAGTTCAAATATGCAGGCACTATAAGCCTTTAGCTAGAAATTCCCAGCTCAGACGGGCAGAGTCCAGCCTCTCCTCCCACAAGAGTGCAGACCATGAACCTTTGTAATGTAAAATAACTGGCCTGAAGTCCAAGTGCTTAAACAAGAACTAATACACATTTAGAATAACAGACACTGAGCCCTCAATCAGCAGTTCCCAACTTAGAAGGATGTAAGCTACCTGTCCTGCCACCACAGTATCCTTGACATTTAATGAGACTCACCCTCCTGTCATAGTTAGTTCCGTGTTTTGGGACTGTCAAGCATGGTATGGGGTGTAACCTGGTAGTGCTAGAGTGCTCTTGGGAGTCTTGAACCTGTTGTCTATTACTGCACAGATATCAACATTCTCCATGCAGACTAGAGTTTGGACTGCATGCATTTTGCGGTTTACACGTCCATCATTGAGTATCATTACTTCCATTTTCTTATCCCCTGCGCTATCTATGTAGGTGTCCTTCTGTTTTCAGCCTTACCACCAGAATGCAAAGATGTGCAGACATTACACTATGGTAATTAATAGGGGTGTACCAAACAATACAATGACAATCATACTGTTAATGCATCAGGCATGTTGGGATACACCCACAATGATATCATTACACTGTACTGTTGACAACATGATAATATTACTACACTTCTATGTAGTCACCCTGTGCATCAGCACCATGTCAACCTGTTCCTGCATCAGTGTTACAGATTGCAGGAGGTGGCACAGTTTCATCATATGCACAGGGTGTGAACTTGGTATGCCTGACTCTGCCACTGATACAACCAATCGACATGAATGTGTGTGTGTGTTAGTGAGGGACAACAGTACAAGATGGGGCAATGTTGATGCCGTGTGTGCGTGTATGTGTTAGCCCTAGGTGTTAGCATTATGCATGTGTGTATGCATGCACACAGTTCCACCTCGTGGCTGCCATATACAGGTGTTTGTGGACAGCCACAGACTGGACCTGCCAGGTCATACAGATCACTGTCTCTGGCCACGGACACAGTACCTGTGCCTGGCAGGGGTGCTACGGACATTATCAGGTACTAAGCCAGACTGGGTACTGTCATCAGAAGCAGTTGGTTGATGACTGCAGACATGCCCCTGCTGGGACTGTCCAGAGCCATGTGCACGTGGTCTCCTAGGGCGGTCTGATGACAGCACAGACTCAGCATTGCTGGGGCTGGTACTGGCACTATGGGAGTGGCCGCAGGTTTGTTGTCGTCCACGACAACTGCCAGCTGCTGATGTTGCTGGCATACATCCACATTGACACCTCAACCATCCTGCATTGCTCTGGCTCATGGACATGTAGTCGTGGAACAGATCTAATGTGTCCCCCCAATGTCTGTCAATGACCTCGGTGAAATTATGGATGGCAGCCGCAACGTCACGCATAGTGTCATTCATAGCAGTGCAATGTGCTCTCAGCTCCCTCAGACCCTGTCTGGTATACCGTTCCATACATGACTGTGCCTGCATTATAGCCCGGAACATAGCTGAGGTTGAAAGACCTCTGTAGTCACATCTGACAGGGGCAGTACGACCACGGATGCTCCCACGAGAACCCCTGGACATCTGCCTGTGTGGTACCATGTCAGGACTCTGGCCATGGCTGCTGTGAGGGGATGCATGTGCCACTGATACCACATTACCCTGGTCAATGCCCACTGTATGCTGTCCGTCACCTAGGGACATTGGTGACAATGGATGTATTGGCAGGATGACTGTGCGCATTGATGGGGTTGACTGCTGTGTACTGTCGATTGGCTGACCAACAACTTATCCTGGCACACCTCCCTGTGCCATTACACAGGTATCATCATTATCACTATTCCCAGCAGTGGATTCAGGTTCCCTGCTGCACACCACCAGAGCAACACCAGAACCTGTGAGAGGAAGACAGGAAACACAGTTTACAATGTGTACCCAATGTTATCACAGATGCACATGGGCACATGCACACATGCGCACATGCACACATGCGCACATGCACACATGCACACATGGGCACGTGCACACATGCACACATGGGCACATGCACACATGCACACATGGGCACATGCACACATGCACACATGGGCACACGCACACATGCACACATGCACACATGCACACATGGGCACATGGACACATGCACACATGCCCACATGGGCACATGCACACATGGGCAACATGCACACATGCACACTCATCAGTACATGAGATACAAACACACAGACACAAACACACCTGCAATCAAACACATAGCAATACTGTTTGAGGGTATTATTACTATTATTATCATTAGTACTAAAGGTATTGTTATTACACACTCACCAGCTTGGATTGGATGCCTTGCTGTTACACCAGAGGGACCTGCAGAAATAAGACATTTATTGTCAGTGGGCACAACTGTACCATTGATACTGTGAGCATGATACAGTTCAGTAGTACAACAGTTGGCTTTCACAGGTCTACTGCTGATATTGAGAATATTACTCTTGCACAATAATTACCAGGATAACAGCTACAAACACAGTACACACCTCACACATGCATAAACTACCAGTTTAGAGAACATTCAACTATAGATATGGCATGTTACCTGCACACTCCAAGTCCACATGCTGGGTGGCTCCAGCCTCCATCATTACACATGTCTGCGGATGTTGTTGTTGTTGGGCTGGAGCCACAACACTTAGGAGGAGCCCCTTCAGTCTGGTGAGGGGGGGGTGTATAGCCACACCACCACCTGTGGCAAGCTGTTGCCTGTGGATATCAGATGCACGCTGACGGACATTTCTAATTAAATCACTGTAGTGATGGCGTACCTGCTCATATGTCCGGTTATGCATTCCTATGTCATTTACCCGACGGACAAGGTCTTGCCACAGTGCAGCCCTCTCCTGCTGGTCTGGCTGGTGCAGGAAAAGAGTGTGGCAAGATCCCGCACCAGGCACTGGTGTATCTCCTCTTCCTTTCCAGCAGAGTACGTGGGGTTGCGCTGGTGCACCATCGCCGTGGAAGGAAAAGAAAAATATGTGAGCAAGTGATATGGCACACATAATACTCTACTGTAGTGATATCACTGAACTGCCATATATAGCAGCTGTCTGTCTATTGGGGGATACACATGTAAATGACCACATATCAGTGCTCAGCCAACAACTGTGTGACAGTGCCTGGCACACTCCATACAACAAACGAGTATACTCCAGCAGTCGGCACACTGTTTGAGGTCCAATGCACAACCTCACACTGGGGGTTTGTATCAAGGTAATGGATGGGGAACATTGTCAATCCATGCAATGCATGCAATGCACAGTAAAAATTTTACTGGTAATGCACCCTAGTCTTTGTTGCCATAACCCTACCTACACTGCAGTCACATACAGGGAACCACAGCACAACGTATGGCAATGTAGTATGCTTGTATCCCAATACTTGACACATCTTTCTCTGGCCTCACACCAAGGACACACACTACCATGACAGACACAAAGTCATGCTGAGCAATCACACCATTACAGACATTGCACACAGTCAGTGGCACACTCATTCCACCTCACATAGTTGGTACTGCAATGAGTACATGTGTGTGTGCATTGTGTCATAGGTAGGTAGTATGCTATTGGCCCTGGGCTTACAGCAGCATACTGGTATGCTACCCTGCCCCTTGGGACACATGTAATGTGATTGTACTTGCTCCTGTCAAACAGTGACACAGGGTGACTCATATGGCATATTACCTATCTGCATAACATTCAACAGGGGTATGTCTGACATCTACTAATGGGGAGCCTTGCTTCTTAATGCTGGGTGGTTTACTCCAGGCTATGGCTTATTTGTGGGTAGGAACCTGTACCTCCACCATGTGCTCTTTACTGCGGTGCCAAGGATGACAGACATAGGTCATTTAGGCTGGGGATATTGTGAGGTGTTACCATGGTTGTTGGACAACTGTTATGGGTGTGACTTAACTATGTATATCCAGCAGTGGTAACCTCTGTGTAGGTAGTATGAAAGGCACTCTGTCTGTGGTTTTGTCAGTCACTCTGCATAGGTAATGTGTTTGAGGGCATTATCACTGTTTGTTAGGCATGGCTGTGTCCTTCTCCCTTTCTGTAGTTGTCATGGGAGGTACATACCATTGTAGGACATTGTGAGGTGTAGAGGGGTACAGTGACCTACATTTCCCTAGCTGACACACCATTTGTGCAGACATGTACCATGCACATGTATTACAAGACTAGTGTGCCACTGTGAATATCAAAGGGGAGGCTATTGTACACTTGTTTCCCATGTTCCCTCCTGACACATCAGTAGTAGGCAGGCAACCACCTATATGTGGTGGTTAGTGGTGTAAGTGTTTTGGAATGGGGTATGGTACTCCAGTATCCACGCTGGTGTTCAGTACATGCCTTTGTCACCAGGCACCTGTTGCAATGCATCTGCACACATGTGCCTCTCTCAGTATATATATATATATATATATATATATATATATATATATATATATAGAGAGAGAGAGAGAGAGAGAGAGAGAGAGAGAGATATTCATATACATACATATCTCTAGACATTTATATCTGTCTGTATATGTGTATGTATCTATATATATCTATATATGTATGTGTCTATTACATATATATGTATATACATATTCTATCTATCTATCTATCTATCTATCTATCTATCTATCTATATATGTCTATCTATTTATACATCCCTCTCTATCTATGTATACATATATGCATAATATATATATATATATATATATATATATATATATATATATATATATATATATATATATATATATATATATATATATATATATATATACATATATAAATATACATACATATACATATATATATATATATATATATATATATATATATATATCTATATATATATATATATATGCCTTTTTATTTACACATATGAATACACACACTAACATACTGCTAAACATCCATTACTGTACAACCTACATTGTACGTTGCACTACAACCTACATTGATATGTGCACATAGCAACCTTCAAATACATATGTATGTCCAGGCTTCACTAACAGTTTCAGTATGTCCCCTGCCCTATGCACATCTTCATATATATATAGATACAGACTGCTAACAGATATGGAGGTTTCACAGTATGTAGACTATTATATTATTAGTTTACATTACCTTTGTTTGTCACTGCCGTTCGTGATGGCTTGCTGTTTGGTGGACTGCTGCTGGTTAGCTTACTGGTTTTTATTGGGGTTTTTTTTGGTGCTTCTCTCTGTGTCTCCTTGTCTCTTTTTCTCTTTTTCTCTTTGTCTCTCTCTCTCTCTCTCTCTCTCTCTCTCTCTCTCTGTCTCTACCTGTGGATGTTGCAATGAAAGTATTGCATGTGTGGACTGAGAGTACAGGCTGCTTTTGTAGGTATATGCACATGTGCATGTGATGGCCTCTGCACCAATTGTTAGCCAGCATTTACTAATTGCATGCAGCCTGCTGTGTGGTAATTGCAGTTCTCACTGTGATTTCAGGACAGTGCTATAAAATGTTATTTTAGGTAGGAGTAGCCCTTTCAGATTTTCAAGGTGGGGACCATGCTGGTATGCTGTGGACACTGTTCTGTGAGTGTAAAGGTTGGTATGTCTCTCATATTTCAGGCTGTGTTGTAGGCACTGAAATGCATGTTGTACTGAAACCTGACTATTGATTCCTCCAGTTTATTCTTCTCAGTGTGTATGTTAACTGACACCTAATAATACTAATACTGTTTAAATGGGAGTATGTGCTTTCCTGTGGGACTTGTGGAGTAACTGATATACAGCAGTGGCTCTTGCAATTTGTTGCTATGGCTTCACTATTTGGCCTTTACATTCACTCCTTGAATGCCTGCTAGGCGTCTTTACTGGAATGTGTTGCTATGGCTTTCCTATTTTCCATTTACATTCACTCCTTGTAATGCTTGCTATATTTCTTTCAGCAGCAATTCCTTATATGTTTGCTGTGGTTTGGTGGTACTGCATGCAGTCTGGTCTGGCCAAGGTGTGGGGCTTAATAACTACAAGGGTATTTTATTTTGCTGCTGAGCAGTAGTGGGGCCTTGTACTTTGTACTAACAGTTATGGATAGCAGGCACATGCAGCGCTTGTAAACTGCTATACTATCCTTATTTTATTAGTTGGCTACATCCTTTGATATTTGTGGGTTGTACACCTACATGCGGGTGTGCTTGTGGAAGCTGTTCTACAGCTATCCACAGAGTGTGTGACAGCAGACAGAATGATATGTCTGTGAGTTTGTGACACTTGCAGGCCTCAGATACTCTCAGGTGTATCTTTTATCAGCCTCAGGGAATGGTACATATCAGTGGGATACACCCATGATATATTTCAGATATTCTGCAGTTGTGACTGTGGGGTATTTTGAGCATATGTATTACTACACCATTTCTGACATGCAAGTAGTGCATACTTTCAGTAATTGACAGTTACCATTATGTTGGATAAAACACCTTTCTGCCTACTGTTAGTACATTTCACATTGAGTCAGTGGGGCACAGTTAACATTTGTTTTCAAATCAGGGACATCCCTGTAAATCAGTCACAGTTGCGAGGTCTGGCCTCTTACCTATTCAAATATGGCAGTGTTTATCCTGCTCTGATAGTGTGTGTGGTTTGCAAGGTGCTACTGTCACATTATTACCTACTAGCTACCGACTAGCATGGCTGTTTCTCTTCTCACACTAATGTTATACAAATCCACAAGAATTGCCAGTAAAGATACAAGAAAAGCTTTGTGTAATAGCCTTCCTATATTCCCTTTACATTCAGTCCTACTATTTCATGATATATTGCTTTCAGCACAAAGTTCTTGCATATCAGTCATGGCTTAGTGTAAGTCATGCAGACTAGTGTTTCCAAGGTCCTGGGTTCGAGACTGACAGAGGAATTTTATTTTGCTGCTGAGCAGACTACAGGCCTTGTCATTCAGAGTGACTAAGGCACTTTTAAGCAGTTGTAAGTGGGTTAGCGCTGGTTTGCGCGGAGCTCACACATGCGCACTGTCGCTTAGCTTCGCGCACACATGCTTAGCTAAGCGCACACAAGCGCACACCCACTTACAACTGCTTAAAAGTGCTTACTCTCACGCACACCCACACTAATTTCTTTGAAAGAAAAGAAAATGGGGAGATAGGAAAGTCGTGAAAAAGGGGGGCACAAAGAGGGTAGGATAGTAGGAAAACAAGCTCGGGATTTGAAGGAAGGATGTAGGAAAGGCCCATAGCTGCCCATTTCTTTATCAGCAACAGCTGTGCATATGTGTGTAATTTGGTGTGAAATTTGAAACCTTCCACCCCTGAGAGAGGGGTGAGGACAACAAACTATGTTGTACAGCCAATTGTAATTACCAGTTCACATGTCCAGCAGACATGTCTGCAAAATGGGAAGCTATGTATGGGGCGTAATTTTTTTGCGGGAACAGAGTGCCCTTTTTTTATTTTTTTTTTCAGGCGAGAGTGGAATGTGAGGTACAGGAAGTAGGTATATTTGGGGTGGTAGGTAGCAGATGTTAACAGACAAGACAAACAAGATGCATACAGGGGTGGAGTACGACACATGTGGGGGGGAACACAATTGACGGGGACAGATGCTTGGATATTGTGAGCCCATGAGCCCACAGATGGCAACAGTGGAACTGAGATCCCCACCCATGGGCAGTTGCCACTGTGCCTTCACAGCCCAGGATGGGGCTGTTCTGGGGGCTGTGTAGGATGGGCAGTAGGCACACCCATGAGTTGTGCCACCCAAGCCTCAAGCTGGTGTAGGGGTTCAAGCACAGAATGCCTGATCTCGCTATGCACCACAGACCAGACACTTTGGAGGGTGAATGGACGGTCTCCTCTGGCCACACTTGCAGAAGGGGATGAGCCCCATCCCCTGCAGTGCTTCCACCTGAAGGTGGCACAGGGCCACCGGAGGAGGTTCAGGCCTGGGCACTAGTGCCAGGTGCACTCGCCAGCTGAGGTGGGAGAGGTGGGTCCGCTGGAACACACCTTCCCTGTTGTCCTATGTTTAGCAATATTTTATGACATTTTGGGTTAGTAACAAACAATACCATTCAAAATTAGTTGTAACGGCATGCATCAGTATTCCCATTAACCAAATACCCATGATTTCCAAACACTGAACAGCAAGCATAACACAAGCATATTTTGAACAACAGTACACAGTCCAACAGCAGGCAGGGTTGATTGATGGCAACAGGCCATCAGGTTTGGATATGTGAACAGGGCACATGCATCAACGTACGTGCAAATATGTTTGAACCAATGGGACAAATGTCCATAGGAATTTATTGTGAATACACATACCCAGTTTGTTGTGGAATGGCATTATTTGTGAATATAGGGTAGGGTGAAAAAATATTTCATTAACAACTTCAACTACCTATACATATGCTGTACATCTCTAGTAGCTGCAGATATATATACCCTACAGGTCTTCGTACATTTTACTATATGTAACCTTAGGAATGTTGGTGATGGGACTGTTACTGCTACATTAATATACATTGCATTTTTATTTGTACATGTTCATATCTGGCTTTGTTCAGGTACAGCATCCTGCCACATTTCATTTAAATGGCTCTAGACAACTGTGGATGTTCATTATTTCATACAACCATACTATCTCCATATTGCAAGGGTACAGCAACATATCCAAATTGTGGGACAGACACATTCCAGCTTCAGTACTTTATTTCAAACATTTCACTGTTTGGTTGTGGCTGTCTCATTCATTCCATTATGTACTGACTGCAGTATTCTTTATTCAGAAGTTAGAACAGATTTCTTGGTCGATTCATACCTCTTTCTCACACTCTCACTTGTTTTATTTTTACAATTCAAGATGGTACTTTATTCTAGGCGTTATTAACATGTCATACTTGGTTACAACAATCCTTTCCAACAGACTCACTTGTTTCCTATGGCAGATTTTCAAAGGGGATGCATTTGACACATGTCTATTGTCTTTATCTTGTTTACCATTAATTTTCAGGTTGCAGCAGGTTATCTGATATTACAATACAGGTGAGAAATCTCTATTTCAGAGTTGTTTAATTTTTATTTCTGGATTACAGGCTGCATCACTTATGTAATCATACAGTACTAGCATAATCTGTCTTCTAGTGTTATTTGAACTTTATTAATATGTAACTACACTGAACTATTTTACAAGCTGTCACTTATATTGTATAACAATTACAGAAAAATAATTACTAACCTGCCTGGTGGTGCAACCACTTCAGCCTATCACCATAGGCTCACCGATTTGCAGAACGCACACCTGCCGCTGTAATATAAATGAAGTAATATTGGAACATACATCTCCATAATATCAGCTAGGATAATTCCTTACATACGTAATTACATGGATACTTACTCAGTAGTGGGGCATTGGGCATTTGCCGGGCCTCCTGGATCCAACGGTTCAGTTGGTCCTGCTTTCATCTCTTCAGGTCCGCATGGTGGTGATGGACATGTTCACCAGTCCTTGGTATGCCTGTGGCACTGGTGAGATCATGTGCCAACTGGTTCCACTCCTCTGCCTTGTACGCTCCCCACAGAACCTGGCCCTGCATGAGTTGAGCCTCATGATCATGGACTAGGAGCCAAACCATATATTTGGACTCCTCAACACCCCACCTCTGTGCTCAGAAGCGACTACCCACTCCTACACCTGCCATCCTGACTGCAAATAGGTTCCACAATCAGTTATGCTGTGTATTCCTGCCTATGGGGCTTATATATGCCGTGTTTCCCACACTTATCTGTGATTGGCCATTTTGGAATTGTATAAGCTTAAAAAACCTGCTTTGTCATGCTTCTATTTCCATTCATTCCTATATATATGCTAATACTGCATTTTTCAGTACAGCTGTCATGGCTTAGTGGTTCAGTACTTTGACTATGATGCACAGTATCCTGGGTTCGAGCCTGGGCATTGCTTTTTTTATTTTACTACTGTCTAGACAGGCTAGGAGGTGTGTCTGTGTAAAGGCGGCTTTGATACAGGTTGCTCAATGTTGCTCGCCGGTAAGCTGGTTGGCATGCTGCGCAGCTCCGCGCAAATGGGTTACACTGGTTAATGCATTATTTGGCTATGAGCACGCATATTACACTATGAGAAATGTTGCTCAACTACTGGCACACAGTTTCAGCATGTTAAAGCACTGCTCAACTCCGGGCACGCATATTACACCTGTTAAACCACTGGTCACCTGCGGGCAGTTATACTCAGCTTGTTTGAGCATTGCTCAGCTATGGGCACTTATAAATTTTTTTTTTATTGTATCAGATTTCTTCAAAATACATGGTCCATTTCATTACATTTTACTTAAATTATAGTTATATATATGTACATATATGTCAGGGGATTGTTTTGTGCTTATTTCACTAAAAATAAAAAATAATGTTGCTGGGGAACGAACCGTGACTACCTCTTCTTTGGCCGACGTCTCTACTGCTACACTATTGCTACTTGGCTTAATTTGCATATTTAGATCTTATATGCTTTTTCACTGACTGCTAACTGTGGCTGAGCGAAGGGCACACCCGCGCAAACGAGCGCAATTACAGGCAAACATTTTTGAAATTATAAAAAAAAATTAAACTGTTAATTTTTACATTTCACATTACAGTTGGGTTTATAGTCTGTGGGGGCATGTGTGGTGTTGTGTTTCTTGACATTTCCGCGGACTCGCTCGTGAGAGTTCCCTTTCGGGACTGTGATTCTTCTGGGGGCGTGTCCCTTTGCAGGACTCGTTGTGCGGACACGCCCCCTACTTTGCTACACGGACCGTGTTAGCCTAGGGTGTGATTCAGCATGCCCTCATGAATATGCATGGCATGCTGACATCAGCCCGTTTAACTGCAGCCTCCGTGTAAGACTTGCTAACTCTTACACGGAGGCTTCATGAATCCTGCCCAATGTCTTTAAACTTAGATTTTATTTGAGGGTTTTTTTGTATTTATAACAACTGCTGCATTGTTTTGTATGTGTACCTTTTAGTTAATTCATGAGATGTGCATATGACAGCTGATTGGTTTTGCTTTCTTTTTAAATTCATGTCTTTTTACTTGTTTATTAGTCTGTAGAAGTGATAGTGTTATCGTGAAAGCGCTCACTTTTATTACTTTTTATTTTGTTAAATAAATAGAGGTTTTTGCCCAGCTGTGTTGGTTCAGCATGTGTTTTCTATTTTAAGAGTACTAGAAAAAACCTGCTAATCAGCTTCATTAAGTGAGCTGCAATGTTTTTCCAAGATGCGAACACAGGACCCCTACTCTTTGTCATGGTGAAGAGACATGGGGAAGAGAAATAAAAAGGGAGCATTTGCATATATTTTTAATTTAATCGCCCTCTTCTCCAAGCTTGTGTAGTTGCAGAGCTGATATTAGCACAAGGGTATGAGGGCCTGTGCAACACCAAGAGGTACAGGGGATGGCTTGTGATCTGTGAAAAAAAAAGTTTACTTCTGTTTTGTGGCATTAGTCGTGTGTTCTTGGCTATGTCGTGGTGGTGGTGCTGCGGTAGTGTTGTCGCCTCACAGTAAGATGTTGTCCGGTTCGATTCTCAGCTAGAGTGTCTTCTGCTTAGAGACATGCGTGAATGGGCGTACCTTCGTTGAAAGTTGTGCGTCAGGGCTGGTAACTCGGCACGTAAAAATCAACTACCAATCATTAGCAGACTGGAGTTTTGCTGTGGTGACCCCTAACCGGGAAAAGCCAAAAGACGCAACAAGTTGTGTGTTCTTGGCTAGCAACATCCCAATACTCTGGATGTTTACAGTTTGAATACTTGTGTTAATTAAATTAGCCATGATTATTCATAGTGGACCAAGGAAAGATATTAAGTAGATATTCCAGTTCATTACTTCTATCAGAAATGATATTCTGATTTTATTATTACAGCTGTATTATTTGAGGTGCAACATAAGAAAATAATGAAATGCCCTAGATGTTAACACTGAAAACTGTAACTCTTTCTGGTTTATTGAACATTGAAACTTTTTGTAATTGCACAAGATGAATCTAACAGTATTTATGCTTAGTGAATGCTGTAGATAATTTCATACCTGACTGCACTCTGGCAGGATAGAAGTGATACCATAATTTATTTTTATTTATTTACTTATTTTTCATTTGTTTACCGGGAAAGTCCAACTGGGCAGAAGTCACTTGTTTTTAGCAGAGGCCTGGACAGAAAAGCTCTGCATAATACATCACGATACAGAACGTATTCAAGAGATTCAGTACAATGATGTTCAACATCATCATAATACAAATATATTGAAAACATTAATTTCAAATATATTCAACATGTTTGTTACAAAATGCATTAAAATAATACCCAGAAACCCAAGGTACAGGTGATAAATGTGGGATAGTGGTACACATTGAAGTGTCATGCTTGGTGCAACTGTAGTGCTTTATCATGGTATATACTATATATGCCTAATTATGAGGAAGGAAAGTATTAATTAAGTTAGTTAGTCTTGACAGTTGCATATCCAGGAATTGGTTAGGTAGGACTTTTATTGACCTTTGAAGTTAGATTTGTTATTTTGCATTCTGATTTTGAGGAGAATGGAGTTCCAGATTTTGGCAACTGCACTTGAGTAAAGGGAGTCCCATGATATGTATTCACTTTTGGATATTTCTACAAGTGCTTTGTTTATGGATCTTAGTTGGCAGTTGTTATTGCAAGAGTTAAGGAGGCCTGCTAGAGCTGGTGTTTTATTGGGGTGGTAGACTATTTGATGTGCCATGGCAAGTTGGTTAAAGCTTAGTAAGTTGGGTAACTCTAGCCAACCTAATTGCTTAAGGGCTTGACAGTGATGTGATAGGTAGGATGAATTTGTAGCAAATTTTGCTATTTTGTTATAGCAAGTGGATAATTTGTTTAAGTCACCTTTGTTTAGGTTGATTAGAACAGGGGATGAATACAGTAATGTGGAGAGTAAGTGTGTTCTAGCTATGATGACGTTACTGTTTTTGGTCAGGTAGTTTTGGTAATGATAAAGGGAAAGGAGTTTTTATGAACTTTAGTGATGGTCTGGGCTATATGTTTATTGAATTTAAGATTTTGGTCAATGAGTGTTCCTAGTAGTTTAGTTTGTGAAACTGGGCTGATGAGGGTGTTGTCCGTAGATGATATTTTAAAAGGGGGGGTGGGTTCAGTAGCTTTGGAGGGGTAGGAAAACATGAGTTGGGTTTTCTTGGGCTTTATAATAAGTTAAGAGTTTGACAGCCAGGTTTTTACAGTGCCAAAAGCTTCCTGTTTTTATTCATGAAGAATTTGGAGAGAGGGAGCTGTGCAGATTAGTCTGGTGTCATCGGCATATTGGACCAAATTTTCTTGATGGGTGGCTGTGTTGTTTGTGAATATGGTGAAAAGCAGCAGTCCAAGTATAGATCCCTGTGGTAGACCTAAGGTAACTTGAAGGAGGGGAGATAGGGAGTCCATCCACTTAACGGCATGCTGGCAGTTGGTGAATTAATCTTTAAACCAGACCAGGCTGCTTCATCTAGGATTTGCTCAGAGAGGACATTTAGGAGTTTGTTATCTGTTGTTGATTGACAGTATTTGTAAAACTGATCAGAGCAGTGGTAGTGCTAAAGCATGGGTGGAACCCGTGTTGTGTTTTGGCAAGAAGGTTGCTGAATAAGAGATTGTTTAGTATCTGAGAGTGTATACATTTTTCCAATATTTTTGACAATGGGGATAATATGGCTGTCCATTGGTAGTTGGATAATTCAGTTGATGAACCAGCTTTATGTAACAGAATTAAGTTAGAGATTTTCCAAAGGGGTGGTACCACTTGCTCAGCTATGGCTCTGTTGAATAATATGGTGCAGGGCAGGCAATGGCTTTGGCTGTGATCTGTAGGTATTCAGCTGGGAGTTTATCTGCTGTGAGGATGATAGGTTTTAGTTTAGACAGGTGTTTTTTAGATGAGACTGGTTGGGACTGGTCTGAGTGAGAAGAGGTTTTGGTTGTTTGGGAGATTATGTATATCTTTGAGGCTAGTGGTGGAAAAAGGAGTAATCAGTTTAAGATTTGAATTGGTGAAGTAGTCATTGCATTGGGGCCTATGTTGTTAGTGGTACCATTTATGTTTGGGGGTACAGGTTTTACCCACTTGAAGAATTTTGTTAACAGCTACCCAGAATTTCTGTGGGTTTGATTTGTGTTAAGTTTGGATGTCAGTGCACTGGCTTTTTTATCATTCCTTAATTGTCTTTTACCTTTATTTCTTAGTTCAAGGAATATTTCTCTATTTATGTTAGTTTTATTTTTATGGCAGGTGTCACCTCTTTCTTTTAAAAGTAGACAGGTGGTTTTGGAGAGCAAAGTAGTGTAGCTGGATTTAACTATAATTGTTCTGGGAGGGGCTAGATGATAAAGTATATCTAAAAAGGTAGAATTAAAGTAGTCTACTGCCATGTCCAGTGGAAGGCAGGTAAGTGGACACCAGTTGCAGTAGTTTAAGGCTGTTATGAAATCTTCTGATTTGAAGTTTTAAGAGTATCATATTTGTTCAAAGGACTTTTTTTTTTTTTGTGGGTTTAATGTGTTCTCTTAGTACAAAGGTGGGGAGGTGGTCACTTGGAGTGTTGGGTAGCATATCAAATTGTTGTACTGAGGATGGACAGTTAATATAAATATCCAGTCAAGTATGGACTCTTTATTTGTTGATTTATCTATACAGGTTTGAATTTGTATTAGCTGCCTGAAACCATAGAGATGTATATGCTTGGAGGGTAGGGGTGAGTTAAAGGTGGACCAGTCTATAGTAAAGTCCCATAGGATGATTGTTTCCTGAGGGACGGATAGGGTTGCCCAGTGGAGTGTGGATTCCAGTGTTCCAGTGTTAGGAGGTATATATATATATATATATATATATATATATATATATATACTTAGAAGGTTCAGATGTTTTAGTTGGTTAATTTTCACCTTGGTAAAAAGAGTCTCTGCATTGTTAAATATAGGGATATCCATGTTAATAATGTCTATGGTTAGGTTGTTTTTGAAAATTAAGGGCAATACCACCACCTCTCTTAGATAATCTGTCTGTTCTAATTATATTGAAGCCTGGTAGAAGTATTTTTTTATCTTTGTTGTGTGGCTTGAGCCTCATTTCTGTAAGAAGTACTAAGTCCGGGGCATCTAGAAAAAGAGTTGTGTAGAGTTTGCCTATTTTGATCAGCATAGTTCTAATATTAATGCTAAGAACTAATATTTTTTCTTATGGAGTTCAGGTGGTGTGTGCTTGAGTTTGAAGGGGTTGCGGGAGTCTGAGGGGGGCATGGGTTTGGATGGACATCCCCACTGAGTATTATTTGATATGCTAGATTACCAAGATGCTATATTAACAAGATGTTAGATTATTGCAATAGACAGGAATAATTTACTGAGAGTACAGCAGGAAGCCAAGTGCATGCATGATCAAGCAGGCTGACTATGATCGTGTAGTCAGTATTTCTTCAAGTTCTAGTAGGAAAGTGAATAAACTTGTTTTTCAAGACCAAACCTTAATGGGATTAAGGCATTTGCACAGTTAAATAAACCTGTTATCAGAGGTAGAACAGTTACTTGAAACTGAGTTCACAGAAGATTGTTTGATTGCAGAATTTTTTTCCAACAGCTGACCATTGACTTCTCCTGTGAACCTCTCTTCAAGCCTCCAATGGACTTTCTCACTTCCATGTTTAGGGACAATGAGGACACCGAGTCTCCCAGGGGCAGCATCATGTTGTTACTGAGGAGGATTTTTTTTTTTATATATGCCCTACATTCCCACTACATTTTATGCGCACCCATAAAGAATAGGGCTGGTCATGTACAGGAGCATGCTCGTGTATTGTTCCATCCCTGTGGTGACTAACACACTGACTCTGTAAGGAAATAACACACCCTTCTTGTCCCCAGCATCCACTGGAGATCAGTTATGAGCTGCACCCAAGTGCATGCCCTCCCTCAAACATAAGCACTCCCTTCTTCCCTGGGCTACCACCAACCTGAGCCACTAACCAATCCCTGATTTATACTCAGAGCTTTACCCCTGTGTCACACTACTGGCTACAACAGAGGTTGTTATGTTAAGTGAGAAGATACTGGGGCTTCTTCTCCTCCTGCATGGGACTGTTTGGAGGTTGCTCTGCAGGTTACCCAGGGTTCCTAGTCTTCATATTGTTTCCCAGTAGTATCTCATTCCTGGAATATCAAATTCAGTTTATTCTGGATTGTTTAATTGCTTTAAAATTACTTTAAGAAAATCATCTTGCTGAAGTAATGAATTATTGACACATACTGACTGACTTCACTTTTGCACACACTCATAAGATCTACATATAGCTTATCATACTACATCATTGGCGAATATAAAAAGTTATTAATAGCCTTGGAGAGCTTACCTTATAAGCAGACTATTGTGTGACTCACATTGGTTAATCAATAAATGCTTTAAGATAGTCTGATTTGACTGCATTTTATATGATTCACTAAGGTGAATTTGTTTTATTGTATGCTAATTAATTCAGTGCCTTTTGAAATTCTCTACAGCACAGTGTGGAAAGGAAAGAATACTTTCATGACCTCTTTGTCTTACTGCCTTTTGATGAAGCACTAAGCTTAAAAGACTGACATGCTTTACAAAGACTGTGACATATTTCTAGTCTTAATATGAGGTTGCCAATTTAAAACATGCAGAGACAGAATATTCACAGCTAAAAGAACACACACACAAACTTACATTTTTCCTTTGTAATTTATTATAAATAAAACACGTTTTAGGCGAGAAAAATGTCACAGTAATTTTTAAAAAGTCCTGCTTTAAATGCAGGGATCCCACTACCCTTATTGAAAATACAGTTATTATTAAAGAGATTGGCACATTTTATGAGATAAATCAGACTGTGTGCATTTAAAAATAATTATACCAATGACATATTTATTTCATACATCGCCTTAGACATACCTTGAAACAAAACTGAGTAGTTGACTGTTACATATTATATTTAAGAACCATTGAATTTTCTATACCACGGCTAATATGCAGGAGAAGATTTCTAGAGAATGAAGAGTTATAACAAAATCGCATCAATTGCTGGCCAATTCCCTGTTCTCCCTGGAAACAAAATATTAAAGAAACAAATCTTATCTATGATCATGCTGTTGAAACAATACTGTTTATTGATGGCATACAAAAACACAAGGATCAATGTCTCAGATTTAATGCTGTCGTCTCCCTTATGTAAATAAAGGGCTCGAGCCAGAAAAAAGATTGCTGCTTTGGATATTCTTTTGTTTCATTCAACAGCATCATATGCCTACTAAAAATAATAGCAATAATAACCTAGATGTTTTGAAAGGGATGATAGTAGTGCCATAGCCTCTGTGACTGGCACTCCAGTAGAAAATTATTTCAAATTACTGGTTGATGCATTAACTTATTACAGTAACAGAACAAAAGCAATGCCAATTATTTGAACCAATGCAGAGCATGAGTTTTTGCTTTGGTTTCCTCACTGTATGTTTTATGGACAGATTCTTTCAATATGAATTTATTTTCTTTGCACTTTTGATAAGAATAAAGGACATTTGGATAGTCCATAAGTATTTTCTAAGTGTGCAGTGAGTTGCATGGACTGCTAACTGCATTACATGTGTTCATATGTGTGTGTGTGTGTGTGTGTGTGTGTGTGTGTGTGTGTGTGTGTGTGTGTGTGTGTGTGTGTTTGCTTGTTTTTATGTGGCAGTTTATAGGAAGGACAGTGTGTATATGTTTTATTTATGTTAATAGGTTTAGCACTCTTGATTTATTCCTGTCATTAAATAGCCACACCAGTCTCTTTGATACGCATGGCCTTACTATCATAATAAAAGGCGCATGTAAAACATATAGTTTTTCGTTACTTCTCAAATGTCATCATAGTATTACCAATAGTATTATGCCAGTAAAAGGTCTGATAGCATTTATTACTGTTTTCTGCCCAGAAGTGGTACTTTGTCTTCACCTTGCTCTTCCACCACTAATATATGCTACTGTTACTCTGCACCCTAGGGTTACCTGCTGAAGGCTTTTCTAGCCTGATTACTGTCATCCTGATGAGCAGGCCTTCCAGATGTCTTCTGTCTATTCAATTAGGCTCAAGTTAACTGTTTAGTTCAAGCACACGTCATCTCTGGATATGCCTTGTAGAGAAAAGCGAGGGTTAGAAGCCTTCTCAAAAGCTTTATCTATCTTTCTTATCTGACAAAACCCACCCCATGCAAATAAGCAGTAAACAATTTATCACATACACAATTAAAGTCTACATGAGGTAGTAAGGGAAGGCTATATATATTTTGATCCACAGCAGCTATTGGGAGAGTTTTCTAGCCTTTCAAAACACCTTTTTTGTTTTGCTACACATGTCCACAAACCACCACAAAGTACAACAAAGTACTAAAGCTCAGCAAAATATTAGAGAACATTGTGTAAAATAAATCACTAAGACTACCACCCAAACCTTTTTTCTTACATATAACTTATCTGCTCTTAATTGAACCATACTACTGATAAGCAGCATATAATTCAATCCTAGTCTATGTGTTGTATCCAGCAATAGTTGGCAAATCAGTTACACCTGTATTCAGTCCTGAATTCCCAATGTCCTCTATACATGCGTAGAGGGACCTTCTTTAATACAAAAAATAAATCTTGCAAAGTTAGCACATATCTGTCCATGTCTGCTTAGGTTGTTGTTCAAATCCTTAGTTTTCATAATGCTGAGTATACTAATAAATTCCATTCCTAAGTGTTCTTGCCATCTTTTCAGTATAAAAAGCTTCACAACAGAAGTAAGTAATAACATAAACAACTCCACTAGGATTACAGTTACATTTTCCCTTATATATAATCAAACCAGGATAACTTGGGACAGCAAAACTGGTGGAATTGTTAATAAAATTACACTTGGCGCATGCACCATATTTCATTATTTTACTAAGGTGTCAATAACCATCTGTATTAAATTCCTTTTTGACATATTTTTTAATGGAAATCCCTTTTTCTATATAAAATGTGAGACCCCCAAGGAATCTCATTCAAGGCACACCCAATAGTAGCTCCCAGTTTCTATTAATAGCCATTTTTATATTTCCAAATATATCATAATTATATATATATCAGATGCATGTAAATATTCCTTTTACTTTCCTTCCTACTAGTATTATTCATTGGGTCTATATCATATGAGCGAATCGCACAAATTGCCAACGCCCATAATATAGATTGTACCGGATCTCGAAGTATTTTTGTGAGATTGCGGTAAAGTCAAGAATGGGATATTTGCCCTTTCCTGACTGTAGTGCAATCTCAGAGTTGGAATATATATTTAGTGGGGGGGGGGGGTGCAGCCCCCCACAATAGTAAGTTTGAGGTACGGTACTATCAGGTTCGATATTATCAGTGTTCACAATTTGTGTGATTGGCTCATATGATATAGACCCTTATTCATTACCCTATTAACCCTTCGTTTTAATATGGCACAAAACTCAGATATTCTGCTAGTTTGCATGAAATCTGCCAACTGATTTATCATTGCCAGGGGATAGCCTCTCTCCTAGAGCACTTTTACCAAAATATTCAATTCATTAATGAAATCTACATTATCAGAAATAAATGGGGTAATCTTACCATATAGATCTTGACTAGTCCCCTTTTTACTACAATGGGTGATTGTTCAAAAAAATGTAAATTGCCATAAATTTTATGTATTTTTTTTTTCAGTCATTAGTTTAATTTTCCATGCCAACCCAGCCACTGGGGATGCACAAGCCAGTGCATTTCTTTGTTACGGTCCCAAGCCTGGATAAATGGGGAGGGTTGCATCAGGAAGGGCATCCGGCGTAAAATTTTGCCATATCATACATGCAGACAACAGTATAGGAATATATACCGGATTGGTCGAGGCCCGGGTTAACATTGACCACCACCAGTACGGTTGGCCAACAGAGTTCTGGCAGAAATTTGGCTACTGTTGGCCGAAGGAGGAGAAGAGGGGAAAGGCATGCCCGAAGGCAGGTAAAGGCTAGGACTGTGATAGTGAGGGTCAGAACTTCAAATGTTGGCAGTATGACTGGTATAGGGAGAGAGCTAGCTGATATGATGGACCAAAGGAAGGTTGATATATTGTGTGTGCAAAAGACCAGATGGAAGGGGAGCAAGGCTAGGTGTATTGGAGGTGGTTTTAAATTGTTTTATCATGGTGTGGATGGGAGGAGAAATGGCGTAGGCATTATCCTGAAGGAACAGTATGCTAAGAGTGTTTTGGAGGTGAAGAGCGTGTGTGATAGAGTGATGTTTATGAAGCTGGAAATTGATGGTGTAATGATGAAAGTTGTTAGTGCATTTGCTCCACAAGTTGGGTGTGCGATGGATGAGAAAGAAAAATTTTGGAGTGAGTTGGATGAAGTGGTGATGACTGTACCCAAGGCTGAGAGACTGGTGATTGGAGCAGATTTCAATGGGAATTTTGGTGAAGGGAACAGAGGGGGTGAGGAAGTAATGGGTAGGTATGCTGTTAAGCAAAGGAATGCAGAAGGTCAGATGGTAGTGGATTTTGGAAAAAGGATGGACATGGCTGTGCTGAATATGTATTTTAACAAAAGGGAGGAGCATAGGGTGACATACAAGAGTGGAAGAAGATGCACACAGGTGGATTATATCTTATGTAGAATTGCCAGTCTGAAGGAAATTGGAGACTGTAAAGTAGTGGCAGGGGAAAGTGTAGTTAGGCAGCATAGGGTGGTGGTTTGTAGGATGACATTGGTTATCAAGAAGAGGATGATGAGTGTGAGGGCAGCACCGAGGATCAAATGGTGGAAATTAAAAAAGGGTAATTGTGAGGTGATGTTCAGGGAAGAGTTAAGACAGGTACTGGGTGGCAGTGAAGAGTTACCGAATAGCTGGGTGACTACAGCAGAGCTAGTAAGAGAGATGGCTAGAAAGGTGCTTGGTTTGACATCTGGAAAGAGGAAGGAGGACAAGGAGACCTAGTGGTGGAATGAAGAAGTACAGGAGAGTATACAGAAGAAGAGGTTGGCGAAGAAGAAGTGGGATTGTCAAAGAGATGAAGAAAGTAGACAAAGAGTATAAGGAGATGAGGTGCATGGCAAAGATAGAGGTGGTGAAGGCTAAGGATAAGGCATATGAAGAGTTGTATAAAAGGTTGGACACTAGGGAGGGAGAAAAGGACCTGTACTGATTGGCTAGACAGAGGGGACCGAGCTAGTAAAGATGTGCCACAGGTAAGGGTGATAAAGGATAATGAGGGAAACATACTCACAAACAAGGACAGTGTGTTGACGAGATGGAAGGAGTACTTTGAGGGGTTGCTGAATGAAGAGAATGAAAGGGAGAGAAGGTTGGATGATGTGTGGATAGTGAATCATAAAGTGCAGTGGATTAACAAGGAGGAAGTAAGGATAGCTATGAAGAGGATGAAGAATGGAAAGGCTGTTGATCCAGATGACATACCTGTGGAAGCAGGGAGGTGTTTAGGTGAAATGGCAGTGGAGTTTTTAACTAGATTGTTTAATGAAATCTTGGAAAGAGAGAGCATGCCTGATGAATGGAGAAAAAGTGTTTTGGTACCGATTTTTAAGAATAAGGGTGATGTGCAGAGCGGCAGTAACTACAGAGGGATTAAACTGATCAGTCAAAGCATGAAGTTATGGGAAAGAGTAGTGGAAGCTAAGTTAAGAAGGGAGGTGATTATTAGTGATCAGCAGTATGGTTTCATGCCAGGAAAAAGCACTACAGATGCAATGTTTGCTCTGAGTGTGTTGATGGAGAAGTACAGGGAAGGTCAGAAGGAGTTGCATTGTGTCTTTGTGGATTTAGAGAAAGCATATGACAGGGTGCCAAGAGAGGAGTTGTGGTATTGTATGAGGAAGTCGGGAGTGTCAGAGAAGTATATAAGAGTGGTACAGGATATGTACGAGGGTAGTGTGACAGTGGTGAGGCCTGCAGTAGGAGTGACGGATGTGTTTAAGGTGAAGGTGGGATTACATCAAGGATCAGCTCTGAGCCCTTTCTTATTTGCAATGGTGATGGATAGGTTGACAGACGAGATCAGACAGGAGTCCCCGTGGACTATGATGTTTGCAGATGACATTGTGATCTGTAGTGAGAGTAGGGAACATGTGGAGGAGACCCTGGAGAGGTGGAGATATGCTCTAGAGAGAAGAGGAATGAAGGTCAGCAGGATTAAGACAGAATATATGTGTGTCAATGAGAGGGAGGATAGAGGAATAGTGAGGATGCAGGGAGTAGAGGTGGCAAAGGTGGATGAGTTTAAGTACTTGAGATCAACAGTTCAGAGTAATGGTGAGTGTGGAAGAACGGTGAAGAAGAGAGTACAGGCAGGATTGAGTGGGTGGAGAAGAGTGTCAGGAGTGATTTGTGACAGACGAGTACCAGTAAGAGTGAAAGGGAAGGTCTACAAGAGGGTAGTGAGACCAGCTATGCTATATGGGTTGGAGACAGTGGCATTGACAAAAAGGCAGGAGTCAGAGCTTGATGTGGCAAAGTTGAAGATGTTAAGATTTGCACTGGGTGTAAAAAGGATGGACAAGATTAGGAATAAGTATATTAGAGGGTCAGCCCAGGTTGGAAGGTTTGGAGACAACTCCAGAGGCAAGATTACGTTGGTTTGGATATGTTCTGAGGAGGGATGCAGAGTATATTGGGAAGAAGATGCTAAGGATGAAGCTGCCAGATACCAGGAAAAGAGGAAGGCCTAAGATAAGGTTTATGGATGTGGTGAGAGAGAACATGTAGGTGGTTGGTGTGACAGAGCAAGATGCAGAGGACAGGAGGAAATGGAAACAGTTGACCTGCTGTGGCGACTCCTAATGGGATCAGCCAAAAGAAGAAGAAGAGTTTAATATTTCATGCCAACCTTTACTCTGTAGAGCAAAATATTTTGATATGCTAACATTCAGAATAAGTCTACACTTACTAACAGTGCTTTCATGTCACATTGACTTGTGCTACAAACTCTCCAAGTGTCTTATTTTATTTAGCTTATATTCTCAGACTACATCAAACTACACTGTACCATACACAAAGAAGAAAAATCCTGTAAGTGCAGAACTTTGAATATGTGTACACTTTATTTTAATGCACATCCTGAAGTAGATGCCAAATTACTGATGTCTGTGCCTTGGAAACTTTTTTTATTCAGCCTTTAACTGATTACAGAAGCATTTGAACAAAACCAAAAAATCAGCTTATGGGTGGAAATGTGTGATAAGCAGCTTTTGTATGTGTGTGTGTGTGTGTGTGTGTGTGTGTGTGTGTGTGTGTGTGTGTGTATGTGTGTGTGCGTATGTGTGTGCGCGCGCGCGCGCATGTGTGTGTGTGTTCATGAAATGAAAGGCTAACTGTAGCATTTTGTACATCTGTGTTTGTGTACAGACATAAAAATAAAATTAATTCACTAATTTATTTATTTATTTATTTTATTTATTTAACATTTGTTAACAGGGAAAGTCCGACTTTGAACAAAGCGAATTTTCAGCAGAGGCCCGGGGAGAAATGCTCCAGACGCATGTCATGTAATTAAATATATGTGGACACTAGGGCCTCTGCTGGTGTCATTTTGTGACCTCTGATTGTATCTGCTTACTAAAATATGTCTAGGTAATCTAGAACAGGAGTCACCAAGGCATGCATATGCTTTTCGTTATTTCCTTCTAACAGACCACTTTGAGCAGTCCCCCAGCTATTGTTTTAATACTCCCGTACACTTCCCTTTTTCAAACTACCCTTCTACTTAAAACTCATGCCTCATCCTTGCCTTCTCATGCATGCCTCTCAGCTTTTCTCTGGTTAACCTCACATTCACTCAGTTCATTAACCTGTTAAACACATGATTTTCTGTTTAAATCACATTTAAAGAAGATGTCCCACACATAAGGAACAGACCAAGGAAACTACATTAACACAGATATATGCTTTAAGAATTAATATGGCAGAAGTCCTCCTTTCTTTGTGTAGGTAGAGATTGTGGATTTGTTCGACTCTGCACTGCCACACATAGGGAGACATGTGCGGTAAAGATGTATTCAAGAAGAAATCTAGCATATCCAGGCAGGCTGAACTGGAACATACTTGTTAGGTATTAGCAACTTGGGAAGAATACCAATCTCCCTTGTGGAAGAAATGTCAAAAAAGGCAGGGCCTGAATGAAAGTTTGCCTGAAAAATCTTTCAAGCATTGTTGTTGCTGCCCTCCTCTCGATTTCATGGGCTAACTTTATTTCCATTCCTTTAAAAATTAAAATAGAAGGGTCACTGGGAGCAAATGAAGGGAAAAGTAAATAATTATAAAAGTAAACAACCTTCATGATCACTCTGAAATAATAAATCTGTTCAAATATTGGGCAATAGAGAGTTGTGCAGCAGTGTAATTCTTCAGAATAAATACATTTTCTACAAGAAACTGAACCAGTGCCTTACATTATGGTACCGACATCTTTTACCAGTCAGTAAAACCAAACTCAGTCATAAAGAAATCAATCTTCTTAGACTTTAAGTGGAAATTGTAACACAATAAGTGACACACTTATCAAAACTGGATGGAATAATATTCTTAGTGACCCAAATTAACCTATGCTGGATACTAGCAACCAGATGTACAATATTACTAACTTCTGTATTCCTGAGCACAATAAGGCTATGCACAAATACAAAAGCAAAGTTAAAGAAACAACTTTGGTTGAATGAAAGATGGTATGATGAAACATGGCTCAGTAGGAGGAAAAGAATATAGTGTAGCCCGGGGGTTAGCTCATGGTTGAGTAAAGGGATCTGTATTTTATTGTTGGCAGGTAGTAGGAATCAAGAAGTTACAGGGATGTAAGATATTTAGTGGTGGTAGAAGAGGAGCAGGAAGGAAATATTTTCTATGAAGGAAGAGAGTTAGGATGTCCTAGCATATACTCTTACATTTCTGAAATATAAGATATAGAGGGATTTGAAATATATTAATAAAATGTAAATTATTTATGTCAGACCTCATCTAAGTGAAACTGGTTAAGAGGTTATTGTGTTGATTTAGTTCTGACTGCAGGGGTCGACTCCAGCTGAGTACACCCCTGCCCTACATTGTTTCCTTACTCTATGCTCATTAAAAGAGGATAATACTTTCTTAGCTGGAGTTTTTCTTGTCAAAGTCAGAATAATTATATAGGCATACTGAACTGTCTAGAATAAACATCAATGGCATTTTCATATTTCTGCAATAAGGACGACTAATTTAAGAGAAAATAATGAGTCTGGATACCTGACAATGGGTCTATATCACTTTCTCGAATGGCAGATCATGGAACTGCAATTTGTCAAACCCATAATTATTGAAGCTGCTAACTGCCAAATGGAATTCTCAGTGAAACTTTTCCTAGGGTAAACCAATGATAGGCCACCCTAGCGACCGTAAAGAAAATAATAAATTTAAAACCTACCCAGGTGGGGCAATGTGAGGGGCTGCACCCCCTACACCCCCTTAACTAAATATGCCAACTCTGAGCTCACACTACAGTAGGGAAAAGGGCAAATTCCAGATGGTGGCCAACAGTCAATTTGCCATAGGAAAAATTTCACTAAAAACTCTGGCGATTAGCGGCTTCGATAATTAGGGTATTGATGAATTGTGGTTCGATGAGCTGTCATTTGACAAAGTAATGAAGACCCCCCTGACAATAGTGTGGAACTTTTGCTTTGTCTACAAGGAAGATGATTTCTAGGAGTTATTTGTGACTGATAAATCTTAGCCCGACTACTTCTTGCATGGCAATTTTCCAGTTCATTCACAATACCAGGTCTAATTCTAATAAATACAGTAGTAAAGAAGGACAATTACCATAATAACCCTCTTGTTGATACAAAGATAAGGGATATTAGTGATAAATGTAAATGACTGAAAACAGCAGTGTTTCCTTCTTATTAAAAAAGAGAAGAAAAAGAAGATGAACACCGAGTTTACATGTGTGCACAATGACGGTTAGTAAGTATTAGCGCCAATTACAAATTCAAGCTGAGCACCGTGTTTAAAATTAAATAAGTCTGGTTTCATGGCTACCAACAGTGTTGCTGGGCAGGGAGCTGTAAAGCAACATGGATAGCAATCCTGTCTACATTCAGAGCACAGTCGATTAGAGTGTTTGCCTAGAATGCCACGATGATTACCACGGCTTAACATAAACATTTTCTTAGCTCTCAGTCTCTTAGTATAAGACAACTGGACAGAGCCCAACATAATGGGGGAACAAAGACCCAGAAATAAGAAGAGATTCTATGCATTTGCAGATTTAAACTTAGAAATATGCTGGAATAACAAGGTTTGTGTTGAGATACATTTTCTGAAAGATTTGAAGTCTGAAACTCAAATGTATGTAATTATTTAGTGAGATCAATCCTGAGATCATCCCAGCGATATGGCAGAAAACACAAATTTTAAAAGGAACAGACCAAAAGGTATCAGGCAAAAGTCTGGACATACTCCAAAACTCTGGACAGTTGACAGGGATATGTATATGGGTCAAACACAGTACAGGACAGTGTATACAGTGCAGAGTATTGTGAAATCGCATTCCTGGCATTCTGTACTGATATTGTATATATGATCTGTAAGGGTACATGGACTGTCATGTAAAATAAACAGTCAGGCAAGTGTATGTATTAAATAGGGACATACAGATGAACTGCAGAAATGAGCACAGGGAAAGAGGAGGACAGGTGGAACACTGTAATGTACAACAGAAGAGGGCATGTCAATGGAAGGCAGTTGTAGTAGCAACACTAATCACATATCAATATGATACAGTAGGGACTGCGCAGTAAAATGTGTATTAGATGAATATCCTACAAGGTGCCATAACAATGGGGAGGATCTCTGTGTGAGATAAGCATCCTTACATGAACAATGCAGAGGACATCTATTAGGGGATGTTATATACAATAGGGGTAGGGTGCATTTTGTGAAGCTATGCAAACTGATTTGTCTGAATATGAGATTAATTTCAGCAGAGGTCTCCAGCAAGTGGGACACAAGTAAAGGCTCATGGACAACATTAAAAGAAACACACACAATCATGGGCAATATCA
>NC_056726.1:682061151-682103651 GCF_019279795.1 Protopterus annectens | reverse complement strand
TAATTGCAGTGTCCCATATGCTGATGTAAAAGGCTGTCTGCAATGTCAAGCAAGTACACAAACACACTGTCTGACACACACACACACACACACACACACACACACACACACACACACGCACTTGCACACCAGTTGACTGTTCTGAGAACAGAACCCCCGCCTATCTACGTACACTGACTACAGAACTCTGTATTTAAGGCAATTACCACAGCTCAGTTCTGACCATAAATTTACCCTGGGGGTATCACCTATGTCCTTCTTGGATAAGGGCAGTCGGTGCTGATCATACAGTCATGCTGCAAATATAGACCATATAAATTGGTCAATAAGGGAACAAGTGTATAACATGGCTAGGCTTATAAACACCCTAGGGACAATAGCCTAGTACCTTCCTATGAACTTATGAACCTATGACTTGTACTGTCTCAGATATGTAGCTGATGACATCAGCAGTTTCAGGTAAGGAGAATATGGTAATAACAGTGTCCCCCATGCTGGTATGAAAGGCTGTCTGTAATGTCAAGCAAGTGCACAGTCACACACACACACAAACACCCCAGCTGACTGCAGTGAGAAAAGAACCTATACCTATCTATGTACACCGACTACAGAACTTTGTATTTAAAGAAAGTGCCAAAGCTCAAGTTTGACTTGGACTGTCTCAGACAATGCTTTATATCTGATGACACCAGCAGTTTCTGGTGAGGAAAATATAGTAATAACAGTGTCCCACATGCTGGTGTAAAAGGCTCTTTGTAATGTGAAGCAAGTGCATGTACACACACACACACACACACACACACACACACACACACACACACACACACACACATGTGCTTGCACTCCAGTAGACTGCAGTGAGAACAGAACCCCTTCTTATCAGACAGTACTTTACACAAGCACCATGACACAAGTCTGACTTCTACAAGGCTGCAGGACAACATATAATGGATGATATCAGCAGTGCACATAGGAGAGAAGACATTGGAAGGTCTGCATGAAATTGATGTATAGGCATGTACAAGTGTCAAAATAGTGTTAGGTCATGGGATTGGAATGGTGACTGTAGGAACACACTTATGTTTTCTTTGGCTACACAAATGTGCCCATGGTTAACTGCAAAAAGAACAGAACCCCTACCTATCTATGTAAACAGAATACAGAGCTCAGTACTTTATGCAAGCACCACAGAACACATCTGCCTTTTACAAGGCTGCAAGTCAACTTATAGTGGATGACATTAGCAGTACATGTAAGAGAGAAGATATTGGGAGGCCTACATGAAATGGATGTGTAGGCATGTGCAAGTGTCAAAATACTGTCAATTGAGACTGGAGTGGTAACTGTATGATATACACTTATGTTTTTCTGGCTAGACCCCCCCCCCCACACACACACACACATACACATGCACACAATTGACTACAGTGAGAACAGAATCCCTGCCTAAGTACATAGAATACTGAGTCAGTATTTTACCCAAGCATGATGGCACAAGTGTGACTTTTACTAGGCTGTAGGATAACCTTTAGTGGGTGATATCAGCACTGAATGTAGGAGAGAAGATGGTGGTAGGCTTGCATAGGTTTGTAGGAGTTTACTAGGCTAATGGTCCTATGGCCTTTACAAGCCTAGCTGAGCAAAACCCCAATAACCCTTACTGACTATAGTTAGGTGTTTGTTATTAGCAGAGTGATTTTGTGATCAGCACTGATTGCCCCATCCATGAGAGACATAGGTACCAGCCCTGGGGTGAATTTATGATCACTCATCCAGTTGTCAAGGTTGCACTTGAATGGGGTCATTCAGAAGAACTGCTTCATATGCAGTGGGAGCCTATTCCATAGAAGTGGTGATTGCTGGAAACTATATATGTCTCTCTCTAGCATGTTCTGTTTATGTCACATGCTAGGCTGAGATCCCTGGAGCAAGTTATTCTTGTCCTACTTAATTTGCAGATATCCAGCATTTTCAGTAGGGCAGGGTCTGAGACTGCTCTTTAGGTCAGGCACAGTTTGCCTCTCATTAGCCTGTATGATAATTAGTACAGTAACAGGGCTCAGTCTTTCCATGTATGTCATGTTTTAGAGGACCTGGATTCTCCTGGGCAGAAACCTCTCTGGTTTCTCCTCTTGCTGCAAGTGTCTGGTGAGGTACATACAGAATGGAGCATTGTACTCAGTTAGTGGATTGATAAGGGTCAAGTACAGCAGAACTATGACCTCCCTGGTCTGGAATGTGATAACCTTATTTATGATGTGCACAATGTAGAATGTGTGTCTTACCACTATGGACTCATAGTGATCAAAGTTTAGATTGCTATCAACCTGTGTTCCCAAGTCTCACACCACTGAGTTTTAGCTTAGAGGGGTGCTATGTATATTTTAATGATAACATTTTTTTAGTTAAGTTTCAGTCTGTGAGTAGCACCGATCATTTGCCTGTGTCAGCTCTTTCTGTAATATGCTAACATCATTGGGGGTCACTGTATGATTGTGCCCAGTTGACAGTCATCTTCAAACTTGGTAAGCCACAGGCCATAAACCTTTACCTTGACTTCAGATAAATAGTTTCTAAACAGAAGAGAGTCCAGCATAAGTCCATATGGTACTCCACTGGTAACTGGTCTACTGGTAGATTTGGACTCTCTAACACTGACAGTGTGCATTCGGTCAGTGAGCCAGTTGGCTACCCATCTAGCAATGTATGGGGTTATCCCCATATGGGAGATTTTCTCTCTGATACCTGAATGGGGGATTGTGTTAAAGGCCTTGGCTAAATAAACATAGGCCATATGTCCTGTTTTCCCTTATCCAGGGTATTTGGGACATTATCAAAGAAATCCTCTAGGTTTAATAAGCAAGCTCTACCCTTGACAAAACCAAAATGGGTCGGATTAAGAGTGTTGAAGATCACCTATGTCCCTGTGGATAAGGTCCATGATTATTCTTTCCATACCCTTGCAGATAAGGCTGTTTAGGCTTATGGGTCAATAGTTCCCAGGGTCAGTTGGTGTGTAGGCATGTTCAAATATAAAGATAGTTCCAGTTTTGTATGTTACAAGATTGACGTGCATTGTATATCACACATGTGATATTAATTTATATAGAGTAGTTGATATATGTGTGAAAAAGTACTGAGACACCAAGGTTACAGTGTTTGTGGGAGGCAACACATGCCTGCATTGTAAATATGTGACATATTGTTAGATAGGGTCTTCAGTTTGTTATGTGGGGTGGGAGGTTGACATAATGTTTAAGGTGTTTACCTTATAGACACAAGATGCAGGGTTTAATTCTCAGATGGGGTAATTGACTAGGCTTAAAATGACCCACAAGGGCAGTTAGCCTAGTACTAATCTATGAATCTATGAATCTATGTTTCCACATGTAGTTTCATGGCATAAAGAGTAAATGTATAGTAAACAGCACTAATGCATGCTAATATTGACTTTGCACAGTGCAGTGGTGAGCAGTGGGTTTGTATGATGGTTGGCACTGTGTGTTTGCACATGCGAGATACACATTTCCAATACTTTTCCTGTTTGAACATAGTTAAGCAGTGTGCAAATGTAAGCCACATTGCTAAAAGTCTGAGAGTTAGTACTGAGTTTATGAAACACACCTGCTGCTTAGCTGAATCTGTGGCAACAGGTGTAAATGCATTAACATAGGCTCATAGGTTGGTACTAGGCTATCGGCCCTAGGGCCTATACAAGCCTAGCCATAACAATTCCCTGGCTATTTCTTCTCACAGTATTTACTTCCCTGACCCCTGTCTAGCAGGGTGACTGACGTGATCCGCAGGGTGAATTTCCTATCTCCCATTCAATCATCAAGGTTCCTTTTGAAGAGGGCCAAAGAGGCACATTTATTTATTTATTTCATTTATTTTTGAGTCCAGATGATACTGGGTATGAATCCAGGTGAATCTAATACTTTTAAACAAACAGTGATAATGCAATGACATGGATTCTTTGTAGTACATTTGTGCTGGCACATTGCAACAGGGTTAAGTGGCATTGTGTGGAGGTTACCGCAGTATCGCACAGCCACTCATCATCACATGATAGTGCATGATGCCAAACTTTTCGCAAACATAGAGGCCAAAAAGTGAAGAGATCTATTGCTTATTCTGGTACTTATGTGCGCTGTGTGTGACTCTTTTTTCTGACCAGATTAAAGGTGTTAAAATGGGGTAGATAGGAAAGTGGTGAAATGGAGAGCAAGCAGGTGGAAGAATGAAGAGAACGCAATATAAAAATGTGCAGGAGGAAGGTAGTCAAAAACCATAGCTATCCATGTCTTCCACAGTAAAAACTGATAATATGTGCAGATTATTACCTGAATTTGGTCTGTCACCTCCACAGAGAGGGGTGACAACAACGTAATTGTGTCATATAGCCAGTTGACTGAAACAAGTGTGTCAAGATGACTTGTCTGTGAAATGGAGAGCCATGTATGGGGTGATATGTTTTTGATGGAGAGGTGCCCATTTTTTTTTTTAATTCCATAAGGCAGGAATGCCGGGTAAGAGATGTAGGAATTTCTGGATCAGGTAAGTTGGATAGGTGAGGAAGTGAATGCAAACAAACAAGACAAACAAGAGAAGACTCAGGAACATTGAGGGACACAAAAGTTTGGTGGACACCATGACTGGCATGAGGTAGGGGACAACACAGGCTCATGCCTGTCAAACATGGAGACAGTGAGAATGGAGCTGTCACCCACTGGAGTGTCATCACAGTCCCTTTACTCCACTGGTGGGTGGAGTGCTTGACGTCTTCTCCTCCTATGTACCATGAGGGAGAGCAGGCTCTCCATCCGGTGCAGGCATACACCAAAGGTGTGGTGCACAACCTTATGGACCAACCTTGGCATCTCCTGGCAGATGATGAATCCATACCTCCACCAATTCTTCGAGAAGATACTACTGCACCAGCTGCTGGGCAGTACTATCTGAGGGAGCAGATATTGCAGGAGCAGCAGAGGCAGTGTTGCTAGGGTGGGCCTCAGATGTGTTGGGCATCAGTGATGGAAAGGGTGAAGTGGGGGGGCAGGCTGATCCACTGGGGCTGGCTTACTTAGCTGTGCTGTGTAGCATTTAGAGATTTGGTACACATGGATGATGTGGAGACGTTTTGAAAACACATAGTAGAAAATAAAAAAAAAGAGAGATAAGGGTTGGGGTGAGAGAAAAAAAAAACAGATAAAATTAGTACCATCATATATAACATACGATGCATTAACACAATTATACAACTATTTTATCTGAAGTATTGGATTTAAGTAATCATCTTAACAAATACACACTATACCTACAGACTGCAGAAAGTAATCCTCGAAATGTGCATATATTGCATATATGCTTGTTCCAGTTATACAGATTATGATTAACATCAGGGGATTTATGCCACTTGTTTTAATCTAATGTAAATATTATTAAAGAAATGCAGTACTGTATAGTTGTGACTCATGGTATTTGAACCCAGAAACTCTGACTATAGTCTTATATTTGACTCCTAAAGTTGGTTTTTGCTACAGACTAATGCATGCATACTTGCTTTTAAAGTTAGGATATGCATGCTGAGTTTTGAAGTCTTACTAATTGTTATAAATCAAAATTTGTAATGTCATTTTACCTTTAAGATTTGCTCTGAATGAGATAGTCAGTATTATAACTCGAGACAGCTTAGCTCTCTAGCCGTTGTAAAATTTTGGGACATTAATCTGGGATACATATTTCTTATACTGTACATGTGTTTTATCCTAGTAGTTAGAAAGATATTGATTCACCTGACTGCAACTCGTCCAAATGGTATATGTATTCCAGCCTCTTCCAGGTTGAAGGAGGAAGTGGATATGCACTGGATGAATGCTGGAAGAGATGCCCATCTATTGCTAAATGCTACGATGTATTCTTTTATGTCCTCTGTATTAAACATATATACCCTAGAAAGGATTAACCTCTACTGTTACATACAAATGTTAAGGATGATATGTGGAAAATAGCCTCATGGAATGTCAAAGGCTTACAATCTGATAGCAAAAGAAAATTTATCCTTCATCTGATGTTCAAAACCAATTTAGACTGCATTCTGTTACAGGAAACACACTTGTTAAAAGAACAATGGAACAGCATAAATAATAAAAAATGGGTCAAAGATATTATTGCGGCGGGGAATAGAACTAATAAAGTGGGGGTAGCTATCATTATTAAAAACTCCTTTAAACACACTATCTTAAAACAGGATTCTGACCCTGAGGGCAGATGGTGTTACTTTGTAACTAAAATAGACAACTTGGATAAACCTATTTTGATCTTAAACTTATATGCCCCTTGTACGATCCAACACAAATTTATAATGAACTTATATAACATCTTACATAACTTCTCAGGCCACTACTTTATAGTAGGGGGAGATTGGAATTCTATCCAGGATCCAATTCTGGACAGATCTAACAATCTGACCACAAATAATTCGCAGGCCTCCTCCGCTATTTCTGAATTTAAAAATGACTTTAACTTATTTGACCCCTACCGTATTAATCCCGACAACCTGGATAATAAAGGGTATACCTTTTTCTCACACTGTCATAAGTCTTGGTCCAGGCTGGACTTTTTTCTAATTTCAGACATATTTCGGAAATTTGTAACTACTGTTTACACCGAACCGAGGTCAATTTCTGATCACTCAAAAATTACATTAACAATAGATTGGTCCCGCTCTATCCCCCCAAAAAATTTGTTAAGATGTTGGAAACTTAACACTAATCTACTAGGAAAGACCGATATTAAAAAAGAAATAGATACCTTGTTAGACCAATGTATACTCGCCATTAAAGACACCAACACTCCGTTTGATATAACATGGGCTACCACCAAGGTTATGATCAGAGGTTTATTAATCAATAAATCTGCTTATTATAGGAATAACATCATCTCTAAAGAGAGGAGTATACAGGAAGAACTAAAATCTCTAGAAACACGAATCCAACAAAACTACTCATCGGAATTAGAGAAAGATATTAACCAACTACAGGTTAAACTAGTATCCCTACAGGCTGAAAACCCATCATTCCACGAAATCAAAACCTTGGCAAATTATTCACACTGGGCTCAACTTCCTTCTAGGTTTTTAGCGAGGTTGATTAACCAGCATAATAACACTCCCCCTATCTCAAAAATTAAGGTCCATCAAAAGTATCTCTGTAACACACAAGAAATAATAAAAGTATTTGAAGAGATATATGAAGAAGTATACAACCCCATCCCTAGTATTATAGACAAGCATGAACTAAACCTATTCCTTGACAAACTAACAATACCAACTATAGAAGAACAACATCAATCTTTATTAGCAGCCGAGATCACACAAAAAGATACTATGTCATTGATCAATAACCTTAAAAATAATAAAGCACCTGGACCAGATGGCTTCACAGCGGAATTCTATAAAGCCTTTAGTCATAAGCTAGCAACCATACTATGTCACCTTTTTAACTCCATTATTCAGATGGATGTTCACGACCCTCACCTAAATGCATCTCGAACTATTCTAATTCCTAAACCGAATAAGGACAATACCAATCCTAATAACTATAGACCCATTTCTATTATCAATATAGACATTAAAATTTTGGCAGCAATTCTAGCAAGTAGGTTGAAATCTGTGATTAATAAAATCTCCTCCCCTGAACAATCGGGGTTCATAAACCAGAGACAAACTTTCGACCAGACCCACACCCTAAATGCTATGACTTCTTTATCGTTGATTAAACATACTCCTATTTACGCCCTTGCTATCGATGCATCCAAAGCATTCGACAGAATAAACAAAAGATTCCTGATCTCGGTTCTACAAAGATTTAAATTCCCCGCACAGTTTATCCACATTCTTAACACCCTTTATAAAAATGCATATACTACTTTACAAATAAACAAGCATAACTCAAAGAGGATAGTGATTAATAATGGAATTAGGCAAGGATGCCCATTATCACCACTTTTATTTAACCTTTATATAGAACCTCTGCTTTTATTAATTAAACAGAGAACATTCCACTATATTCCAAGGTTATTTAATACCGAAATTCCTCTATCGGCATCATGTGACGATTTGAATATTTACTACTCCCTTCCCAACTCTGATATTAACAAAATAAATAATGCTTTACAAACTTTTTCCAAATTCTCGAACTATAAGGTGAATATAGATAAGACAACGATCTTCCCAATTAACATTTACTCGCGATTACCTAGTGAAAGATCTTTACCTAATATAAAAGTCAATTGCCATCTGCAATACCTAGGAATATCCTTCAAAACAGATGTAAATATGCAGCACCAAGATGGTTTATCTAGGTGTTGGAGTCTGATACAAAAAGACCTGGAAAGATGGACTCAACTAAAACTCCCGGTTCTCTCGAGGGTAGCCATTATCAAAATGAATATTCTCCCAAGATTACTGTATGTTCTGAATGCTACTAACACCCTGATCCATAATAAAGTCTTTAATAATATACACTCATCCCTCTCGAAATTTATATGCCACCCAAGACCCATCAGGATAAGCTATCAAAAACTTGTATACCCTAGGGACAAGGGAGGACTAGGTCTTCCAGATTTTAGACTAATGTATGAAATAAATAGAAACAGTAGAATAATTAATTTTGCAACTTTCAGAGAAGAATTAAATGCCTGGTGTCCATCTTGGGTCAAGCTCTATCACAATTATATCAAGACTCTTCTCATTAATCCCATGGCCCTTCCATTCTTAGACAACTCTGCCAAAAGAAAGTATAACATTCAAAATGACCTATGGTCCCAAATCAGATGTACGCAAAACCTGTTTAAATCCTTAAATCTACATTTGGCCTTTCACCTTCTCCAACCTTTACACCTTAATCCTAATATTAAACTAAACAAGAATTTGATTAATTTGAGCTCATTCCCACTGATCAAAAGTAAAACTGTTCTGGACTTCTTCTTACTCAAGATGGAGGATATCTCTTCCATCAGAAGTAAATTTAAGCTTCCGATTAAGTACACCATCATGATTAGACAACTAAAAGACCTATGTAGTAGATTCTGGATGGATATGGACATCCCTGAATCTTAAATAGAGATGCGTAGGGTATTATGGAATCTACTAACTCGCAAAAAGAAAATGGTCTCTCACACTTATAAACTAATCTCTGCAATTAGATGCTCGAAGGAAGCTATTTATTCTGATTATTGGATAAAGCAAGACCCCTCGATTTCCTCTATGTCTATCGCCCAAGCCATTCGAAAATTTTCCAAAGCTATTCCCCTGCTAAAATTCAGGTATACCCAACTTATGATCATAAATAACGCATACTACACCCCAACTTTACTAAGCAAGATGTACAATGAAGTCCCACCTTATTGCCAATTCTGCCCTATGATGGAAGCAGATATCATTCACATCTTTTGGAGTTGCAAATGCTCATATAGGCTTTGGTGTGCCCTCAGAGTCAAACTAGAAAAAATGGGCTATGAAAAGACTATGCTCTCTTGGCAATTCGCCCTCCTTCATATACTCCCGGTAGGCAATGACATTAAGAATATACACTTTCTAATAACGTCATTTATGCTGATAAAATATTATATCACCCTAAATTGGAAGGATAGATCTACTCTATCATGGGAAGGATTCAAACAGATAGCTAGGAAGCATATTTCTGCTCACAAATATTTGTGGTATTCTATGAGGCTAAATCCTACACAGAGGGAAACATGGAAAATGGTATATGAGTTTATACTATCATAAATTCACAGCGATTAAAACTCCTTTTTAGGTGCTCTGCATAGATGGGTTTTGTAAATAGTTTTGTGTAGAGAAACTTCTGTCTGCACCTCTTATTTTGTTTTGATGATTGTTATGATATGTATGATATGATGAAAGTTCAATAAAAAGATTTTCAAAAAAAAAAAAAAAAAAAAAAAAGATATGCATGCTGAGTTTGCTGCAACTGTGTAAAAAACCCAAAAATCTATATTTAACCTTTAAAGCTACAATAATACTGCTCCTGGGCTGCATACATAACACTTGCTTCCCTCAGTCTCTCCATTTGAGCAGCATGAGCCTGTCTGCTGAATTCTATGTCAGTATTAGGTGGGGAAAGAATAAAAAATAACAGAAGAGTATTATGCATACCAGTCTTGCCTATATTTGTTTCTAAGTATTACAAATAGTCTCTTATCATCATAATTACAAAGCTGTGGGAAGTCCTTAGTCTCAAATTCAGTCAGCCAAAGGTTGAGGGTATCCCTTTGCATCTGTGTAGGTCATTAAAAGGATGCCTACACTGTTCTCCAGTACAGGGGATGCCAGTAGCACTGGATACAGCCTGAGCCAAACTACTCCACACCTCAGACTTGTACTGGGAACCACAATAGTACCCCTGCAGAAGCTGTTGCCTGTAGCAATTTACCAGGAGTCCAATAAATATCTTGGACTCCTGGACACATCACTTCTGTACTCTAAACTGGGCAACTTCCCCACTAGCTCCAGCCATGTCTAACACCAAACCTAGAGCAATGGAAAATTATGCTTTTCTGAACACTCCAATTATCATATTTACTGGTATGCACAAACCTGAGCAAAGATGCCAACCATGTTTGCAAAATGTGCCAAGCAGGGATGACATAAATATTTGAAATAGGAAGGTTACTCTGACACTTGACCTTAGTGATGTAGCTTGGAAATATGTACGAAAATTAGAAGGTAACTGTTTAGGTATGTTTAGGGCCATCATGGAGGCACAGGCATGTTCCCGCAGCTCCTCCAGAGAAATGCTTAGGATTGTAGATGTGGCATGGGCTGACATGCATGACTGCCTCCACCATGTTGCTGATTCAATGAATTGGATAAATGACATGTTAGAATGGTCAGTGCCTGTGATGGAATGTCTGCTGGGAGGGGGTGACAGTGTCCTCGTGGGCGTAGGTCAGCCACATCATCTGCAATTAGCCAACATGGTCATGCCAAGTCATGCTTCCATAGTGGCAGTACTTCCACTGCTCCATCAGTGGTTGAGCTGTCTACACGCAGATGTGGCAGGCCATGGGGTCATGGCCCTGGGTGTCTTTGTGAGGGGAGCTCATCCAGGAGACATCAGTCAAATTCAGGCAGCGGCAGTGCATCTGACCATGGGTGTGGATGTGGCAGTGCAACTCCTGCAGAGCCAGTACTCATGGTCAGGCATGACAATGATGAACTGCTACCTCTACCATGCACAGCTCATACCTGTCTGACATACAAAGACACAGAGCTAGCACAGAGCATGGCTGTTTTCACACAGTCAGTCACACACCAAATTCACCTGGAGGACCCATACAGACACACAGATGCACAACAGTTACATAGTTCAGCCATAAAGCTTAAAACTCATTTTGTCTCACTGCCCATTTGTTATTTTATTTGAATGTCTGCCCGCTTCTTGTTTTTTACTATGTTAATAGGTTCATAGATTAGTACTAGACTAACTGCCCCTGTGGGTCATTTTGAGCCTAGCCAATTACCCCATGTGAGAATTGAACCCTGTACCTTGTGTCTGTAAGGTAAACATCTTAACCATCATGCCACCCCCCCCCAAGTTACTCACACACACTCTCACTGACCGTTTATGTCAGCCTAGGCTTCCTGTCCTCCTACACAACACCCTGAGCAAGTGATGATAACTGTGCCATATCCTTGTTTTCTATCTTTTGGATTCAGGGATACATAAGCTTTGAAGTTTGATGCACAGGGTGCATAGCTGACTTAGTGCTTAGTATATCTGCATTTGTGATGTTGAATTTGTAAGTGCACCTTTGATTTATATTGGTATTAGAAAGTTATTAGATATCATCACACCTTGTTTGCATCAGTATTGTTAATGATCTTGTGAGGGTTGTAAAGTCTGAAACTGAAATATGTCTCATTACTTTCTAACTTCTCTCTTTAATGATTTTCCAGTACAAATGAATGGTGCTAAACTGAGGGCATGTGGTGACCAACAGTACTGTTGAGCGGTATGATGGTGTGAAGTACCTGAAACCTACTACTTAATAATGGACACATATAAGGCAAATAAGCCTATGGTGTCACATGTTAAGGTAATTTCTGTACAAATCTCCCAGCTTTTACTTGTTTACACTACCAAGTAACAACATGCAAGGATATGCCAGTCATTCACATTATTACACAATACTCTCTAGGTTCATCACTTATCTTGTAAATCCAGCAGTTGCAAAAGTTTTAGTTTAGGGGTGAATCTATCTGATGCTAGCTGTACACAGCCATTACTTGGGTAGGTAAAGGTTGTGAGCATTTCTTGGCATCAATGTTACTATAAGTATGTGTGGAGGAGGAAGGCTTTAGCCCCTTAGGTAGTGAGTGAGCATGCTAAGCATTGTCTCTTAACAATGCAAGGGCATACTGAGCATGCTTACATCTGCTTACACCCACAGAAGCTGTTAGTTCCCCCTCTGACTCCTAATCTGCATGTGGCTGTGTTGACCTTATCAGTGCTGGTGGGATGTGTGCCCCTTCCCTTTGTTGATCCTGCTGAAGCTGTCTTCTCAGGATGATGTTGTGTAGTATGGCACATACAGTGAATATTTCAGTACATGTACATGGATTATACTGCAGGGCTCCCCCATATGTACCTAGGCACCGGAACTGTGACTTTAGCAGCCCAAACACACATTCTGATATTTCTGGTATTCTTCAGCAGGTGCATGTGCATTTCTGATGGGCATCATCAGCCATGGTTCCAGTGCATAACTTGCATCCCCCAGTAAATGACCCTGGAGGATATCCTCCCAGTGAACATTTGATACAGCTGGGAAGTATGCCAGATGTGTGAGTCATGGAAACTGCCTGGGTTGCCAACACACACATATTCAAGATGATTCTATTGGGATTACACATGACTTGGCACATAATACAGTCGAAGCCTTTCTATTTATGTAGCGCCTTCCTTGTTCTCTGAGTGGTGCCTTAATTTCTACATGTGTCCAATCTATGGCAGCCAGTACTTTAGGCTAGTGTGCTACATGGTAGAACTCCTGCAAATTTCTGGCCCTGTCCTCAGGAGTATGGGGAAAATATATGTGGTCACTGGCATGTTGGAGCATAGCATTCAGGAATTGATGGAGGATCCTGGATGCTGATGCCTGTGACACCCTCAGCATGTCCTCTGTTGGTCTCTGAAAGGTACCTATAGCTAAATTCTAAGTGTTACACATATCTTTGTCTCCACTGGTATGGGTTCCCCTCAGTTTGCCCTACCTCTGAGTTGAGGATGACAACAGTTGTAGAGCTCCTGTAGTATGCCTCTACCCACCATGTAGTACTCTACAGTTACCACATCATCTAGATTGTAATAACATACCTGGAGTATGAAAATTCTTCTCCTTCTTGGCCTTGGTCTATTAGCAGTAGCCGCAGCATAGATTTCAACCTGTTGCACATACACATGAATTAAAGCAACAGCAGTCTCTAACATTGTTCCTGTTTAGACTCCTTTCCGTGGCTGTAGTCCCTAACATTGTTCCTGTTTAGACTCCTTTCCATGGCTGTAGTCCCCAACATTGTTCCTATTTAGACTCCTTTCTGTGGCTGTTTTCCAATAGGATTTGGAATTCACAGGGGAAAAAACAGCCCTGTGTCTACATGGTTGCTTAACAGCTTATTGAATAGCTTATGCATCTTGGATTGGTTGATTAGGATACAATTCAACTGATTATGCTGCAATTAGCATGCCACTGTGTTTACCTTGTTTGCATGGCTCTGTGTGGCTCTATGCGCCATCTATAGCCGCTTACTGAATCTAAAACATTTTGCTACTGTGTAGGCTTTATTGAATCTGGCCATAAGAAAAACATGATGAAGAAATTTGCCCTTTATCACAATGAATTTTTAAAAGTGGATGCTAAACTCATAAAGAGTTAATGGGGGTGCTGTTACTTGTATTGTTTATTCAAATAAGACAATGAGGCTTGGATGTCCATTTAATTAGTTTATTACTCACAAACACATCAGGATGGAAGACTGGAACATTAAACTTTAGCAGACTAACTAACTAACTGACTGCTACACACATACATGCTTTCACTCCGGCTACTCACTCAAAATGACACTCTTGCTTGCATGTGCTCCATACTTATATGCATGTGCCCACAGACTGGAATGGCTCTTAAAGGTATAACATACAAAATCTAATCTACATCTTCCTTCTTTGACTATTCTGTCCTGCAATGAAAATGACAATTGGATAAACATGCAACTTATACAGATATACACAAACAATAACAATCATGTCCAGGTTGCCGTGTATTTGAGATTAGGTCTTGAGATATGACCTGACCATGTAATGTAATAATTAGAACTGGGTTTAGCAACAGGGACAGTCACTGGGGAATGTTCTTCTTCAGGATATTTAGGGATACTTTCAGGAACAGGAACAAATGATGAAATGTTCTCTGGAACAGGAACATTGGACAAATCACTCTGAGAACTAGAGTCTCTATTACTGGCAAGATGATGTAAATGTTTCTGATTCTGCCTCATTTTCATCCCTTGTGATTCAATGATGTACAATCTCAATTCTTCCCACAAATGTTTCACAAGTCCTATTCAGTCAAATCTTTTCATTGTCTGCATCCTCACTGTCTCTCCTTCTTTTAATGGATTCAGAGGCTTGCTGGTTTTGTCATAGTAGTACTTTTGGGATAAACACTTCTTTAGGAGTTGAGTTTTTACTGATTTATTGTTTTTAGCACTCAGAGTCAACAAATTCTTACTGATTGATAGTGTGGTTCTGGTTTGTCTCAACATTAATCTCTGGGCAGGTGAACCAAGTAACAAACTGCTTAAATTTCTGAGGTTAAGTAGATTAAGAAAAACATCAGTATTGTCATGTTTAGACTTCTCCAACAGCTGTTTTGCACTTTATACTACACATTTGGTCAGACCATTTGATTATGGGTATTCAGGACTATAGTAACATAAACAAAATCCCATATTTCAACAAATCATTTGAAGTGCTGACTTGTAAACTGTGCACCATTGTCAGAAATGACTTTGTATGGACTCCCATTAAAGGAAAATTGTCTCTTCAACTTGATAATGTCAGTACTGGACATGAAATTAGGAAGTAGGTCAATTTCAAACCAATCCGAATAAGACTCTACCAACTCCAAGTAATGCTGACTATTACATTCAAAAATATCTGTAGCTACTGACGACCAAGGTAGTTCAGGAATCTGGCTTAGAAGAAGTGGTTCTTTTTGCTGATGTGGTTTAGTACCATTACAAACAGAACAAGCTGAAAGTTCTTTCTCAGTATATTTCGACAGAGAAGGCCAAAATACTAGTCCTCTCACCCTTCTTTTGGTAGAAACAGTTAGTGGGTGGCAATGATGCATGATTTTAATATACTCTTGCTGCAATGATTTTGGAACAATCACTTTTGGACCTTTCATGATTATACCATCTTCCATCAAAATCTTGTCTCTGTAAGGAAAATACTGTTCCACATGTAGTGGTAAACAAGATTGCTTTGATGGCTATCCTCGACTGATAAAGTGTTTGAGCTTCTGGAGAATTGGATCTGAAGCTGTGTGAGTTTTGAGCTCCTCAAGATGTGTGGAAGAAACATTTCTCACTTCCATAACTTCAAAATCAGGTTGCTCATTTTCATGCTGTTCAGCATTTTTTCTGGGTGATCTGGATAAATTATCAGCAAGGTAGAGAAGATTGCCTTTTGTGCAGACCAAGTGAAAATTGTACTTTTGCAATTTCAACATCATGCATTGCAATCCCACAGGAGCAATGTGCATTGGCTTTTTCATAACAGCAACCAAAGGCTGATGGTCAGTCTTAATTTGAATAGGTCAGCTTTAAATGTAGTCATGGAATTTCAAACAAGCAAACACAATTGCTAAGATGTCTTTCATTATTTGAATATACTGCATTTCGGTTTGGGTTAGAGATCTAGATGCATAGGCTACTGGTCTGCCCTCTTGAAGAATGACTGCATCAAGACCAAACTTCAAAGCATCATAAGAAAAAGTTGTTTGTGAACATCATAATATCTTAAATTGGGTGGAATGGCATTTCTCTGTTTCTGGACATCAAATGATTTTTAGTGTTGTTCCAACCAGGACCAAGTTACATCTTTGCATGTCAGCTCTCTTAGCAATGCTGAAAGGTCACTTAAATCTGTAATAACCTTGCTCAAATACTTGACAATACCAAGAAAATGTAAGGAGGTGACATTGTCTGGGGCTGGGATTTCAAGAATTGCAGTTTGCTTGGAACAATCTGGTCATAAGCCTAAACTGGTAAACAAATGACACACATAAGTAACCTCTTGTAGCCTGAATATGAATTTCTGAGGATTTAGCTTAAGCTTCATTTCACAAGCACATTCCAGAACTTTCCTGAGGTTTCTTTCATATTCAATTTCACCATTGCCTCACAAGAATATCATCTACTGTAATAGTACATGGATAGCCAGACAAAATTTGCTCCCTCACACATTGAAAGACTTCAATGGTAGAAGTTATCCCAAATGGCATTCTTAAAAATCTGTACTTTCCAAATGGTGTACTCATAGTAGTTAGTAAAGATTTTCAGTCAATCAAAATTTGCCAAAATGAACATTTTGTATCTAAGACAGAAAACCAGTGGTATTTGGCACAAGAGAAGCAACTTCCTCAGCTGTATGCATTGGATGATGAGGTTGTTTTAGTGCTTTGTTCAAATCTCTTGAATCAATACATATTCTGATATCATCTGAGCTTTTTTATGAGCTACCACCATGGAGGATACCCATTCAGTTGGTTCTTCTACTGGACAAATTACTCCTAGACACATCATTGTGTCTAACTCAACAATGACTATGCCTTGAATGGCTACTGGAACTTTTTGTGCTGGTCTGATAACTGGGCTTATCTTGTGGTCTAACTTCATGGAGTACACAACTGGGAGTTTGCCTAACTTGTCTTCAAAAAGATCAACATAGTCAGAAAAAATAGTTTGTGTGAGGTTTTCATTGTTACACATACTTACATGTTGGAGTTCTATATTAAATGGAAGCAGTCCCATTTTCAAACAGACTTTCAGACCTAACAATGACTGTACGTGTCTTATAACTATGTAAAATTGCATGTCATAGCTGTTCCCAGCAGAATAACATGAAAGCACTACTTAGCCTTAATTTTGAATTTCTTAACCACCATAAGCAACAAGCTTCACACACTTTGCCAGATCAAGCTTCTCACCATTTTTTACACTGGCAATAATTTCTGCTGACATATCATTGCACTTTAAACCAGTATCAGCTTTGAGCTCTACAGGTCTTCCATTAATCAGAACAGTACAAAATACTTCATTCTTTGGCAACAAATCTACTGCATTGACTGTTTCATCAAGCACTGACATACCATCAACATAAAATGTAGGGTCGCAGCTTTCCAATTGATCAACTTGCCTTTTTGAATGCTCTCTTTTAATAAAAGAATGTGTCCCTTTTGATTTACTGAACTTTTGAAATTATTGCATTTTTTACATGTGTGACACTGCTGACCAAAAGCTAAGCACTTCTCTTGTTTGGGCTTATGGCTACCTCCGCAATTACAACAGTTGATTATGAGGCCTGTCATAAGTTTTGCTGACTCACCCTCTGCTTTACGGAGTATGGCATGGATTTTACTGTAGCTGCTCTGGGTTTTGCTGAAGTGACCACAGTTTTTATTAGAGAGGCACAGGGTGTGGTCTTACCATTAGGCTTGTATCTTTTAACCTTGTGCTGCATACTATCAACATTAGCACTGGAAGGCACTGCAAGCATGCTTTTCTCATTTGTAAGCATATGTGTGTGTTTTTTCTCTGAGCTCATATACCTGACAAGTCTCTATAGCCATATTCAAAGTTAAATTACTGTCTCAAAGCAAAATCTTTCTCACTGCATCATCTTTAATACCACACACACAAGCCTGACTTTTATCAACTCATCTCTTAGATCACCAAATCTGCAAGTTTTTGCCTTGTTTCTCAAGTCAGTTATATATGCTGAAAAAGTATCACCAGGCTTTTGATATATTATGCAAAATATGTGGCATTCCATTATAATATTAATTTGGGGGTTACACTTTTCTCTAAATTTATGCTTTAAGCATTCAGGGTCTTCCTGTGTTTCAGCTGATACCACAATATGGCGGTCTTCCCCCTCCCCTGCATACACAGCTGGGGCATACACAAATGAATTCTCATGTTCAATGGGTTCTGATCCAGTTAGAATAAGCAGAATAAAGGCCATTGTATGTGCACCTTTATCAGAAAAAAAGCAGCCTGTATGAAAATGCTGTATTGTTGCTGAAACACTCTCCAGTTTTCAGCAACATTGTTATCAAATACAAGTGGACCAGGCCTGTGAAATCCCTCTGCCATGCCAACAAATGCTCTTGTAATTATATTCAAATACACACACCAGGTACTCAAAAAATATTCAACTGCACAACAATCTATTTGAAATGACTGTATTCTGCAAAATAACTGTACTGTAATACTGCATACACTTGCAAACACTTTGCACACTTTGGATATTTTGAATAGCTTTAATTAATATGAAAAAGAAGCACATAAAGAAAAAATATGGTTTAATCCTCTTTTTATACATTTTATGTAATAAGGAAGTTATTTCAAGCATTTTGTAAGTAATTTGAGTACTTTTGTCAATATATCATAGTTTGGAGTAGTTTGTTTAATTAGAAACTCTTTTTGAATGGTTTGAATGCTTTGTTTTATATTTGTTGAGTAAAAAATCATTTAACTGAGTTTTAGTACCTGGATTTATCTTTCTGACCTGTTTGTGAGTCATTTGAGCTTCAGGTGATTCACTTCTGTATATTCCTCCAATTGTAGCTGTGAGCCTTATGGTATTGAATAAATTTTACTTCAGATCCCATTCTGACACCAAGTCTCTCATCTTGTGTATTCAAATAAGATGATGAGGCTTGTGTGTTCATTTAAGTAGTTTATTACACACAAACACATCAGGATGGATGACTAGAACATTAAATTTAAATGAACACATACATGCTTTCAGGCCAGCTTCTCACTCAAAATGGCACTCTTGCTCAGTACTTACATGCATGTGCCCACAGACTGGAATGACTCTTAAAGGTACAGCACACATTCTGATCTACAGGTGCAACATGGTAAATAACCACTGCAGCACTACCTTCTTAATTAGATGATACTTGTTAAAGACATATAGTGATAGTGTGTTAATGCATGGGATATCAGTGAATAAATACATGGGTATGAGTCAGGTATCAGTGAGTAAATAGAGTCGATATCATTCAGTTATTAATGAATATTAGTGAGTACTCACAGAAGACGTCACTCAGGTATCAGTAAGTAAATGTTTGGGATAACACTTGGGTATAATTTCATAGGTTCATAGGTTCATACTATGCTATCTGCCCTAGGGCATTTATAAGCCTAGCCAGAATGTGTTTGGCTTTCGCCACCCATTTTAAATTTATTTTGCTATGCCCTTTTTCGAGGTTAGTATACTGTGCCTCTGTCTAACAGTGACACAGAAGTGATACCCGGGGTAAACCTACAATCTCCCATCCACTCATCAAGATTCCTCTTGAAGAAAGTCAATGAGGGACTCTGCCTAACATGGACTGGGATTTTATTCCAGAGTGAAGGGAGCTTTTGGGTTATGAATCTCGCCCTCCAGCATGTCCTATTTATTTCAATGCTGAGGTTCAAGTCTCTCGAGCACGTAGCTCGATGGGATTTTGATTTTCTGAGGTGCAGCATGTCCATTAATTCCAGGCTGGACATGGCTTTATATGTCAGGCACAGATCGCCTCTGAACAGGCGGTATGCCACTGAGTAGAGCTGGAGTTTCTTTAACCGGGCAGCATATGGCATCTGTTTGAGCCCTTTGATCCTCTTGGTGAGGTACTTTTGGGGTCTTTCCAATTGCTGCAGGTGCCTGGTAAGGTACATCCCAAAAGGGGCATTGTACTCAATTATGGGCCTGATGAGGGATGAGTAAAGAGGCATGATGACCTCCCCTGATCTAGATGTGAATCCCTTCATGATTATGTGGGCTATATAAAATGTTTTTCTAACCACTTTGGCCACGTGGTTGTCAAATGAGAGATTGCTATCAACTTGGGTCCCCAGGTCCCAAATTGCTTCTTCTGTACTTAATGGATTACCACCTATGTGGTAATTTGTGGGTGCTTTGTTTTTGCCAAAGGGGATGACTATACACTTTTTGGCATTTAGCTTGAGGCCATGGCTCTGGCACCAGTTGTCTGTTTCTATGAGGCCCTTTTGGAGGATGCTTGTGTTGGCTGGAGAGTCGATTATGGCGCCCAGTTTGCAGTCATCTGTGAACTTGGTCAGCCACAGTCCTTCCGTGTTGGCCTGTACCTCCGAGAAATATATACCAAACAAGAGAGGTCCCAGGACTGAGCCTTGTGGGACACCACTTGTAACTGGTTTGGAGTCTGACATGGCTCCAGCAATTCTAACCATGTGCGTTCTGTCCTTGAGCCAGTTTGCAATCCATCTAGTGACATATGGGTTTATATTTAAGCTGGTGAGCTTATCTATAATTCCCGAGTGGGGTATTGTATCGAAGGCTTTTGCGAGGTCCATGTAGGCTGTGTGGACCACCTTCCCCTCGTCAATGGCCTTGGTGACTGTTTCAAAGAAATAAACCAGGTTTAAGAGGCAGGATCTGCCCTTAACAAAGCCGAACTGGGTAGGATCCAGTGTCTGTAGGTCCCCAATATCTTTATTTATGAGGTCCATGATGATCCTTTCCATAGCTTTGCAGACCAAGCTAGTCAGGCTTATGGGGCGATAGTTTCCAGGATCCGTTGAGGCACCACCTTTATGTAGAGGGACCACTGTTGCTGTACGCCACTCTTTGGGCACATATCCTGTAGTAAGGCTGAGATTGAACAGTAGTTTTATGTTTGGGTTTAGCTCTTCTTGGAGTTCATGTAGGACACAGCCCGGGAAACCGTCTGGTCCCATTGATGCTGTGTTTTTTGCTTTGGAGAGGGCGGCTCTTACCTGAGCATCTGAGATGTCGAGGGGGCAGCACTCTGCTAGGATAGATATTTGCCCTTTTGTTGGGGGGGGTTTGCACTGAACCTGTCAGCTAGGATGTTGGCAATGTCTGTGGGTTCAGTGTATTTTTTGTCATTTTGGACTAATTCTGAGCATATCTGGGAATTACCACCCAGGTTCCTAACATAACTAAAGAAAGCCTTGTGATTATCCTTAGTGTCCTGTGCAATTTTTCTCTCGAAGCTGGCCTTAGACAATTTTATGAGTGCCCGTAGTTTTTTGCTAATTCTGATCAGTGATGCCTTCCCTTTTTGGGATTTTGCTCTATCATTTAGTAGCTTCCTCCTTCTATTGTATAGTTTGTTTATGGCTGGGGTCCACCAGACAGGACATCTGCCTTTGGAGGATTTGGTCTTGGTTTTATTTGGGATTGCATGATCCATGCATTCATGAAGGTGTTCATAGAATGCATTTATAAAGGATTCTGCGGTCTCGGTCGTATTTTCCACAAGCCCGGGGGCTTTGAAGGATTCCACCTCGGTTTTGAGGAGTGTGAAATTTGCTTTAGAGAAGTTTTTCACTGTGGTTTTCTGGGCAGGGGGTAGGGTCGGGATGTGAATATCCAGTGAGATTAGTTTATGATCTGATATTACCAGTGAGGGATACACTTCTGGTCTGTAGCATAGAGTCCCCATGTTGGTGATGATCAGGTCCAGTATGTTTTCCCCTCTTGTGGGAGTGGTAACAAGTTGTTCCATAGCATTTGAGTTTATAAATTCTAGGAATCTTTGGGCTAGGGTGTTGGAGCTAGAGTAATGCTCCCAGTCTATGTTTGGGTAGTTGAAGTCGCCCAATATAATGGTGCTTTGAGAGACCTTCATATTTTCCAGTGTTCTCAGGAAGTCCGAGTGGGGTTCCTGGGTTTGGGAGGGTGGTCTGTAGCAGGCTATAAACTGGAAGGCAGTTTTACCCACTGTTAGTTGCACATGGATAGTCTCTGATGCTTCGTGCTTTGCCACCAACCTGGAGGTATGGGTATCTTTGATGAATATCGATACTCCCCCTCCTTTTGTGGTTCAGTCCAGGTTTTGGGGCCGAAAAGCATGGTATGAGGTATAACCTGGTAGTGCTGGGGTGCTCTCGGGAGCCCTAAACCAGGTTTCTGTTTCTGGAAGCCCTTACAAATGCCTTCTATGAACACCTCCAGGACTGCATGGATCAGGCAATCCCAAATAAAACCAAGACTCTTTCCACAAAGGGCAAACGTCCAGTCTGGTGGACCCCCAGCCATTAACAAACTTTACGATAAGAGGAGAAAGCTATTACATGATAGAACAAAATCCATAAAAGGGAAGTCACCCCAGATCATTATTAGTAAAAAAATACGAGCACTCATAAAATCAACTAAGGCCAATTTTGAGAGAAAAATTGCCATGGATTCAAAGGACAATCATAAGGTCTTTTTCAGCTATGTTAGGAACCTGGGTGGAAACTCCCAAATATGCTCAGAATTTGTCCAAAATGATACAAAAATCACTGAACCCACAGACATTGCCAACATACTGGCAGACAGGTTCAGTGCAAAGTTCACCCCCCTCTCCCCCCTAAAGGAGAGATAACTATCCCAGCGGAGTGTAGCCTTCCAGACATCTCAAATGTGCAGGTGAAAGCTGCTCTCTCTAAAGCTAAAAACACAGCATCAATGGGACCGGATGGTGTCCCCGGCTGTGTGCTACACGAGCTAAATGAGGAATTAAACCCACACATAAGGCAGCTGTTTAATCTCAGCCTTACCACAGGATACGTGCCCAAGGAGTGGCGTACGGCAACTGTGGTCCCACTCCACAAAGGCGGTGCCTCTACGGACCCTGGTAATTACCGCCCCATAAGCTTAACAAGTCTAGTCTGCAAAGCTATGGAGAGGATCATAATGGAGCTCATAAACAAAGATATAGGGACTTGCAGACATTGGACCCGACCCAGTTTGGCTTTGTCAAGGGAAGATCATGCCTTTTGAACTTGGTCGACTTCTTTGAAACAGTCACCAAGGCCATTGATGAGGAAAGGCAGTCCATACAGCCTACCTTGACCTTGCAAGGCTTTCGACACAATACCCCACTCGGGTATTGTAGAAAAACTTACCAGCTTAAATGTAAACCCATATGTCACAAGATGGGTTGCAAACTGGCTTAAGGACAGAACCCACAGGGTTAGAGTTGCTGGCGCTATGTCAGACTCCAAGCCGGTCACAAGTGGTGTCCCACAGGGCTCGGTCCTTGGCCCCCTATTGTTCGGCATCTACTTCTCAGAAGTACAGGCCAACATGGGAGGACTTTGGCTGACAAAGTTTGCAGATGACTGCAAACTGGGCGCCATAGTGGAAAGTGCATCGGACACGGATATCCTTCAGAAGGGACTCACTGAAACAGATAGCTGGTGCCAGAGCCATGGCCTGAAGTTAAACGCCATAAAATGTATAGTCATACCCTTTGGGAAAAACAAGGTAACCCCAAGCTACCATATAGGTGGAATTTCACTAAGCACAGAAGAGGTTATCAGGGACCTGGGGACCCAGGTTGACAGTGGACTTTCTTTTGACACTCACATTGCTAAAGTGGTTAGAAAGACCTTCTACATTGCCCACCTGATCATGAAGGGATTCACATCCAGATCTAGTGAGGTCATTGTTCCCCTGTACTCTTCACTTATCAGACCAATGATCGAGTACAATCCCCCATTCGGGATGTATCTCACCCAACATCTGCAGCAATTGGAGAGACCCCAAAAGTTCCTCACCAAAAGGATAAAATGACTCCAAAATCTGTCATATGCTGCCAGATTGAAGAAACTCCAGCTCTATTCAGTCGCATACCGTCTGCTCAGAGGTGACATGTGCCTGACATACAAGGCCATGCCAACCCAGAATTATTGGACATGCTCCACCTCAAAAAATCCAAATCCACCAAAACCACTAGAGCAAGTGACTTAAACCTTAGCACGGATATAAATAGGATGTGCTGGAGGGATAGATTTATCACTCAGAGACTCCCTATGTTGTGGAATAAAATCCCGGTCCATGTCAGGCAGAGCACCTCGCTGGCTTTGTTCAAGAGAAATCTTGACCTGTGGATGGGAGATCGTAGGTTTACCCCGGGAATTATCTCTGTGTCACTGCTGGACAGAGGCACAACAAACTAATGGGCACAGTATTTTTTCATATAAGGGGTGGCGTAAGCCACAAAAATTTGGGCTAGGCTTATAAATGCCTTAGGGCTGATAGCCTAGTATAAACCTATGAACCTATGAACCTATGCACAGATATCGATGTTCTCCATGCTAAGGAGAGTTTTGAGTGTGTGCATCTTGAGGTTTAGACTTCTGGTGTTGAGTAGCATTACTCTTAGTTTCTTATCCTTTGTGATACCTATGGAGGTGGGTTTGTCTTTTGAGCCTTGCCTAAAAAAGGCACTATGGGGGTAGCAAGAGCCTTTGCCAATATCCAAAAGCCCAGGGGTGACAGGTGCAAGCCATCCCTAGCAAAGCATTGTGGCTTGTCGAGCATATCATCCCAAGCTGACAGGCATTGGATCCCCTTTGAATGACACCAGTACTTAAGCCAATTGTTGAAATTGATCATCTTTTCTTCATATTGTGGCATCATTCTTGGTGAGGGTAAGATGCTACTCAAGGTCAGGGTCATACTGGCCTGGGCTACATGCTCAGAGAGCTCCTTTATGTCTCTTTTCATGTAGTCCAGGGAGGTACGTCTCAGGTCATTCACACCAGCATGGACAATGACTGAGTCATATTTGTACTTGGCTTGGAGTGACCTGAGTGCCTGTGTTATGTGGCGGATCCTAGCGCCCGACAGGCTGCTCACCGTGACCTTCTCCTTGTTCAGCCTGGTGAGCGGGATGTCAGTGTGCCTGATGATAGAGTCACCTATTACAAGTGTATCAGGTGTGTTGTTTAGTCTTAAGGGCTGTGACTGTTCGGCACACTGGCTTTGTGAGATATGTGTTGCACGTGTTTTGTTTTGGGGTAGCGGTTGCTTGGGTGACTGCTTTGGAGGTCTCTGCTGCTTAGGCAGATCTTTATTTAGAGCCTCCGAGTATGTTTTTGTGTGATTATGTGTTTGGTTTACTGTCGTGGTAGGTCTATGTGAGACTGGAATTGTAGTGAGTGTGGTTTCCTTCCCCTCCTGACTGGTTATGCCAGTACTGAGTTGAGAGAGCTTAGCCTCCAGTTTGGCTGTATGGTTGCATCTCTCACATGTGTTGGAATTTGTTGGGAGGAGGAGAGGGTTGTCTGTGTACATGAGGCAGTTGTAACATTGCCTCAAGATTCCCAGATTCACCAGCTGGACCGGAGAGGAGATTGACAACTGACCTTTGGACATGCTAGAATAATATTGGGAATTCCTTAATAATTGAAAACAAGGGAAAGTGGGGAGTGAGGGTGTAGCGCTTTTAATTTTTAGTGCTGACTTATATAATTGCTTTAGTGAGCAAGTGCCAGGTAACTTAAGTGCAATGTGTTACAGGTAACTTAAATGCAAAAACGACAAACAGTAACTTTCTTTCAAGTGAAACAAGGAAATAAGTACAGTAAGCAATGCAGATATCACTAGTGATCCACAGAAGAGCTGAGAAGCCACGTATTAGGTGGAATTAGCTTTCCAGGGAAATAACAAGCAAACAAACAACAAGCATACAAATAAAGCTAGATTCAGCAGGCCTGGATCTAGTCTATGCTACAGCAAACAAGGTGTACCAATTTCAGTAAGATACAGTTCAAATATTCAGGCACTATAAACCTTTAACCAGAAATTCCCAGCTCAGAAGGGCAGAGTCCAGCCTCTTCTCCCACAAGAGTGCAGACCACGAACCTTCTTAATGTAAAATAACTGGCCTGAAGCCCAAGTGCTTAAACCAGAACTAATACACTTTAAGAATAACAGACACTGGGCTCTCAATCAGCATTTCTCAACTTAAATGGATGAAAGCTACCTGTCCTGCCATCACAGTGCATGCCACAAACCTTCCTAATGTAAAACAACTGGTCTGAAGCCCAAGTGCTTAATCCAGAAGACTTAGAATGATAGCTACACTTTAATCAAGTTACTACCAAGCAGTATAAATACAATTTAATACTTTAGAGAATGCCTGGATTAGTGCTCAAGTTACACAAACAAAGCTAGATCCAGCAGGCCCGAATTCAGTCTATGCCACAGCAAACAAGGCGCACCACCTTCAGTAAGAAGCAGTTCAGATATGCATGCACTATAAGCCTTTAGCCAGAAATTCCCAGCTCAGAAGGGCAGAGTCCAGCCTCTCCTCCCACAAGAGTGCTGGTACAGTGAGTATCAATGAGTAAATGCATGGGTTGTTACTCCAATATCAGTATCAGTGAGGAAATTAATGGGATTTCAGTCAGGTATCAATAATTTCAAGTGGGTAAATGCATGGATATCACTCAGGTATCAATGAGTCTCAGTGAGTAAATGCATGTGATCATTTAATAAATGCACATGATGTCATTCAGGTCTCAGTGAGTATCAGTAGATCTATGGGATGTGACACAGGTATGGTTGATAACTGACCACACTCCAGAACACAGCGATTCTATTTGTTGTTAACTGTTCCAAAACTCAAGCCAAATCAACAGTAAAGGCACATCAACAGGCCTTTATTCTGCTTAATCTAGCTGGTTCTGGTTATCAGAAAACAAACTGATTTACCCTGGCCATACTACATAACCAGTCCCCCACAGCAACCATGCTTTCAGAGAGTATAGTTAGCCAGTCCAACACTTTTTTATTATTTATTTTATTATTTAAGCAGTAGCTTCCCTCACCTTCACCTTCCTACCTTTACAAGAGAACATTCTCCACCCAAGCAAAATATCCCTCAAACTTATACAAACTTCCATCATTAAAACACTCCTCCTGAAAGTAAACCAACACTCATCCCTGACAATCTTCCTTCTGACTATATTAAACTAGCAGCTGATTCACTAGCCTACCTGGTATCTATCTGAATCAACCTTTCTATCAAAGATATCTAGATTCCTCTTCTGTTGGAGAAGTCCTACATTTTGGCACTTCATCAAGGTGGGTAATGAACTGACTTAACTCTCAACCCATTGTTCTCGCTCTTCTCTGTCCAAAATTCTAAAAAAATGTAATTAACATCAACATCCCTGAGATAGGATGGCATAATCTACTGCAGGAATAAACCTTTCAAATAATTACAGATTTGAATTGGGTGGGAATAACAGGGTAATGAAATTACCTAAAATGAATCTTGTGTGTTATTTTAATGTGATTAAATGTGGATCGTAGTTGTAGTTTCTACTGAGTAGTGACATTTATTATCCTGTTCTTGCATTTGTGTTATAGCTGCATGATACATTCATTGAATAATTACAGCTTTTTTGACAGTTGTAATGTTAAGGCAGTGATGACGGGTTGCTGAATGGAACAGTTAACAACAAATAGAATCTCTGTGTTCTGGAGTGTGGTCAGTTATCAACCATACCTGTGTCACATCCCATAGATCTACTGATACTCACTGAGACCTGAATGACATCATGTGCATTTATTAAATGATCACATGCATTTACTCACTGAGACTCATTGATACCTGAGTGATATCCATGCATTTACTCAGTTCTAATTACTGATAACTGACTGATATCCCATTTATTTACTCACTGATACTGATACTGGAGTAACATCCCATGCATTTACTCACTGATATCCAAGTGTTATCCCAAACATTTACTTACTGATACCTGAGTGACATCTTCTGCGTGTACTCACTAATATTCATACCCGACTCATACCCATGTATTTATTCGCTGATATCCCATGCATTAACCCACTATCACCATATGTCTTTAACAAGTATCAACTAATTAAGAAGGTAGTGCTGCAGTGGTGATGTACCATGTTGCACCTGTAGATCAGAGTGTGTGCTGTACCTTTAAGAGTCATTCTAGACTGTGGGCACAGGCATATAACTACTGAGCACATGCAAGCAAGATTGCCATTTTTAGTGAGCAGTGATGTCCCATCGAGGCATGAAACTCAGACAGTATGTCACAGATTACTTGGAAGCTGATATTGAATAGGAGTAATCCAGTATAATTTGTTGGGTATGCCAATGATGTTTAATAGGATGGTGGTTGGGACTAAGGTATTGGATTAAAGTGGACATCACCTGACTGTAGTAGTTTTAGCAGGTGAGATTGCTGAGTGGGTTACTACTTATATTTGGATTTTAATATGATGGACTTTGTATAATTTGTTTTGTCAGTAAGATGGAGAAATGTATTTTTGAACATGTGGATATAAGAGAAGGTGACAAGGGTTGGGGCTATGAAGAACTATTTGTGTTTCGAATAATTGTGGAGGATTTGTGAGATAGAGGAAGGTATATGTGTGCACTGGAGAAGGTAATTTAGGGAGGATAATTATGCAGGTGCAGTCATGAATAGTCATAGGAATATATTTAGGATTAGTATTGTATAGGAGCTTAAGGCTTGCTGATGGTTGCTTCATAGTGAAGGGTTTATGTGAGCAGAGTTGGGGGGGGTAAGAATATTTGGTCTAGGAGAAGAAAAGAATGCAATTGGCTGGATTTAAAAGATTTCGGGTAGGATAGGAGAGTGATTTTGAAGAGAAAGTCATGCCTTCATTCAGACTGATAGAATTAACTTATCGTATCAAGGATTACATTTAATCTCTTCATTAAGATTATAAAAACGTAAAAAAAGAATACAGGCAGCAATGACAGGCTGGGAAGTATGCCTTCCATTTCATACACTCTCATAATTCCTGTTTCTAGCACATCCCCTCTTCCACCCTTCAGGATTTTCACTCAATTTCCGTTCTCTTTCCTGCCACCAAAATATTAAAAAAATAGTATATGACCAGGCATTTGAGCATGTTAAGAAGTATGGTTTCATAATTGATTCTCAGCATTGATTTACTAGTGAATAGAATATGTTGACAGCTATCTATACAGTAACATAAATATTACTTTGCTTCATGGAATAAGGTTTGCTGAGAGAAGCAATATTTCATGACATGTATAAGGCATTTGAAAGTATCAACCATGGAGTACTAATAAATAAATAAGCTAGATTCCATAGACTTTAGCACTAACATTGTTAATATTGTCAAGCTTCAAACAAAACCTTCTAAGTGCAATCAGGCAAACTTACTATGAATACAGCACATTTTTTTCTGTAGGAGTGTCATAAGAATCAATACTTTTTTTTTCAGTTTTAGTCTCATTACTTATAAATAACATAACCACAGACATCCCATCATCCAACATCATGCTAATTGCAGATGACATGATACTATATAAAACTGGTCATGCCCTATACCAATACAAAAAACATAGTAGAAAGACTTCACTATACCCATTAATTGGATAAATAAGAATAAACTCCTACTCGTTGTTTCTAAAAAAAGCAACAATGTTCTTTATCTATCCCTCTATTAAGAAAACCACCTTGTAACAAAACCATAAACAAAGTCAGCAGTAGAAATACCTCCTACCCATTCAACCACAAGCCTCCCTCAGATTTTATAAACTACATGTAGGAATAGTGTAAGTCCTAAACAGAGGGAACTATGGCCATGTCTGTGGCTCCCCCTTGGCAGCGCACCTTGCATATTAATGAAGGCGCATTACTGAGAGAGAGCCACGTGGCACAGTTACAGAATCAGTGTAGGATGTGCGTTACAGTGTTGACAGATGAATAACAGACACCCTGCACTGTTAAAGTGCCAGATGCCATGGAAATATTAAAGTTAATTATGTTTTTTATTTGTTTTTTTTTTGTGTGTGTTTGCGCAATGCTTAGCAATGGATACTTACCAGATATCTAAAAATAGACTCTAGATACTTTCAATTTTAATGAAAAAGATCACGTTTAAGCATAGCTAAGTGGGTTTGTGAGGCACAGCGCAGTGCTCAGCAGTGCTTAAACATAACTGAGAGCTATATAGAAATGTATAGCTGTAGTTACCATATCCCCGATAGCTGAATAGTTAGAGTCATGGCCTTGTGTGCAGTAGGTGCATGGTTTGAATATACAGACAGGCCATTCAGCTTTTACATGCAATAGTAAAATGTTATATAAATATATATTTTTAATTAAGTATAGATTGACATTTGTTACCCAGGCTAGTCCAACCGGGCAAGAAGCCCATTTTCAGTGGTGACCCAAGGAAAAAAGCCCCAGTCACTCACAAGTGTCCAGTACATTAAAGTCACACTCCAAGATAATTGTAATTAGAATACATAAGGTTAGGAGATATAAGTAAAACAGATACATATAATAATATAGTATCATTAATGAATGATTAATATCAATATCATTTTTTTATTATTTTAATGAACTCTGGTTTGCCCTTAGCTAAGCTCTGCTAAGCACTGCTAAGCCAAACCAAGCAATGCTTAAATAGGACCTGTTTTAGCAGTATGTAGCAACGCACAGCTCCGCTTATCTGGTTTGGGTATTGCTAAGCATTGCCAGTTTAAGCTCTGTTCAGCTGAGCTCAGTGGGTTTGTGCGGTGTTAAGCTTTGCTTAACATTTTTAAAAATGGCCCAGTGGTGGCAAAGGACAGGAAAACAGTCTTATTTATGCTGAACAGGTGGGAATACAGCCAGAACCTGTTGGAGTTTGACCAGTGCAGGAACCATGGCAGGAGTTGGAGAGGGTGCATGCTTCTGGGTGCAACGGTGGGGCATGTTGGAGTCCATGGTCATGTTTGAGTTCCTCGTGAAAGACTATGACAACTGGCTGCTGCAAACCCAGTACCAGAGCTCTGAATATAAATCAGAGGCCTGGGACTGGCTAGCATGCAACCTCACCAGTGCAACTTGTATCCGCCACACTGGTGAGCAGGTGCATCACCAATGTGATGACCTGAAGCATAGGAAGGGGGAACTCTTGGCCCAATGGATCCAAGATGCTTGGGATGACAATGCTCCACAAATTTGTAAGTATGTAAAGCATTGATTTACCAAAGTCTAGTATGAATATCTGATAGACTGGTACACATAGTGGTGTGTTTCTCTCCCCACAACTGCAGAGGACAGAACGCACAACCTGGAGGCCCAGGCATGGCACCTGGCCAGGTTGTGCTGAGAGTGTGGTGAGTCCAGATATAGATATATCCTGCAATATATACTAATATAATTAAGAAAGAGTACTGTAGTAACTGCCAATAAGTATATTCTGGTTTGAGTGTACTGCAATGAATGTGTTCATAGACCTGTACTGATATAAGTGAGTAATTCCGGGTACATTTCAATATAGATGAAAGCACGGAAACTGCTAATGTGAAGGAAAGAAAGTTACTACTGCATTAATAATTGTAAGGAATAACTTGTGCAAACTGTATTATTAATAATGTTCTGGTAATAAAGTACAACTGCATTCATAATGTGAAGGGAATAAATCAACTGCATTCATATTTTTCAGTAAATAATGTACAACTGCAGTCAGAATTGTTAAGGAAATAAAGTTAGTACTGTATACATTTTGAAATCACATCTGCCTTTCAACACCTGCATTATTTAAAGTGTTCGACAATAAAGAGTGTTAGATGTATGCCAGTCACTGTTTCATGTCACTCCTAATAAAGCATTCTTGTGCCAAATGTAGTGTGTATCTTGGGCTGTTGGTCAAGAAATTGATTATTACAACTGCTGTGAAGGAAACATGGGTAAACTATCATGAAGTGACTGAAGATTGGCCAATAAAGAACTGTTTTGCTAAAGTGTAGATGTGGAGTTGTACTACAAGATATACTGCATTGTGATATTTGTTCTGCACTAAGATCTAAACCTAGAATAGTAATGTCTAAGGTATTATAATGTGTTTCTCTCAGGATTGTCTTGTGCTAACCTTTGCATTTCAGCTATATGCATTCTTGAATGTAGTTATACTGCTACAGGCAAGTATGAAACTATAATAGCTGTAGACTGCAAATATACCATCGGCAACTGTATATGGGTCAGGTAGGCAATCCAGCACCCTGATATGGTCTGTACACATCACACATATTCCCATCCACTAGGAGTTAAATGTATACACCTGCATTACAAGTAGTAATACACAGTTCACCTACTATCTCTGTCATGCATGACTCTTATGCATGTGTGTTCAACTGTCACTGCAGTCTTGTTTGATACACTACTCATATTATCAGGTCAGATTTTGTTACCAGGTGAGCTCTAGGCACATATCATTCAGTCAATACATAGCAGTGGCTCAGTAGCTCAATTTGATAAACAATATGTATGATGTTCATTTTGCCAAACACAGACTGGGTTCGAATCCAAGGACAAGTACTACTATATATTGATAGAAACAGACAAATACTGCTGAATATGTATAGACACAGTTATGTATTGTTAACAGATTTTCTCCCCACAGGACTTACAGGTAAATAAATGCCTGTAATAACTGTATGAATGGTATGTGTCCATTTCTGTGTCCAGATGTACTAGTGTGTAAACAGCATTCCTCAGCAAATTGATAAGACTTCATTAAATAAACCGTCAACAAGTACACTACTATTCTTAGTTAATAAGACAAATAAAACAGTTTATTGTTGGTACGGCTGTACGCCTGGTGCGTCTGTGTACGTCTGCCAATAGTCTAACCCCATTCCTGCCAAGGACTTCAGGATAAGTATAAACTGTCTGTACTGTGAACAATACATGTTTCTCAAGTGTCACACTGTCACGGATAGTTATCACTGTTGCCAAAAACCTTGGATACAGATATAACATCCAGTTGAAGTATGTCAGTAGCACACTCACATGACAACAGTGCACAGTTCACCTTGGTAGTCATATATGTTGCCCTGACATGTAATAGTCCCCTGTATTTTTGTACCTGAAGGTGTTAAAGCTTGGCCCATACTGTCCCTTGTGGATAGCTTGAGAGGTATGTACAAAGTACAGAAGCTATAGAACACTTGTATACATAAAGCAAGGGCAGACCTGTAGAATATAGAACAGTACTGTTGCAAACAATATAGCCTATACTGTTGTTAATGGAATGTCTCTCTTTTTCCCCCGCCCCTTATCTGCATCACAAATAATTATTGTTATACTATGGGTATGGTTTCCTTTTCACATATGTTATTCTCATAACATGATGTTGATCCTTGTGTTTTATTATTGTTATGTATTACAATGGTTGTGTACTAACATAGCTTGTTGAAATACCAATGTTGTTGGCCTTATGCCATAACTGTTACTGGCATAGCATTACAAAACTGACTGTTATTCCATTTAGTCTTGTGTTCTGTATGCTATGCGATATTTTCATTCTGAGTTAATTGGAACATGCTTGCATGCTGTTATAACTAACAGTTAAATGTGCTGTACATGAGTAACCTACACACTTTGAATAAAACCTCATCAGCATAGCACTAGTAGGTAGGCTGGTTCCTGTAGATCCACCTATTCCACCTCAACTGGCTGTGGCACCAGGTCTCAGCACATCTGGGACCCAACCTGGAGCAGCCCCTCCGCTGGTGCTGCACCATCCATGGTAGAACCACTTCAGGGGATGGGGCCTGTCCCCCAGGCACGGGCACGGATATTGAGTGGTCACCCAGCAATGGCTCCCAGGGATGGTGCGCAGAATTGTCCAGTGTGATATGAACAATCGACTGCACCAGATTGGTGGCAGACTGGTGCACCTGGAGCGGCAGGCCAGTCCCGGTGCCCAGCCCCCAGCACACCCACCTTCAGGTCCGGGAAGGTGCAGTGGTGACTGCCCATGGGTGGGGAACTCAGTTCCACTGCTGCTGTCTGGGGGCACTTCATTTTCTGATTCCACAACCCCCCCATCCAAGGTGTTTACCCGCCACATGTGTCATACACCACCCCTGTCTGCTGTCTTGTCTGTTTGCAACTGCTACCTCTCCTACCCAAATTACCTCCCCACATGTACCTATATCCCTTCCCCAACATTCCACTCTCTCCTTAAAAAAAAAAATGAGCAGCTGTTCTGCAAAAAAAAAATATATATATTGCCCTATATGTAGCTTTCCATTTTACCCACACCTACACTGCCATCAATCAATCATTACAGCAATTAATCAACACAGTTATGTCACCTACACCCCTTCCTCTGGGATGTGAGGCTCCAAATTCCAAATTGTCCACAACCTGAGCACTATGGGCCTTTCCTACAGCTGTCCTGCATATCCCCACCTGCCTTTCACATTGTTTTTCCTCCTGCTTGTCCCCATTTCATACTTTCCTATAGCCCCTTTTTTCTTTTCTTTTTTGGAAATAGTGCAGGTTTAAGTAGGCTAAACACTACTTCGCATCACATCGCGTCACACATACCCTCTTAAAGCTGCTTACACCTGCTTTAATCACCTTATGACTGTCTGACACTGTTCTGCACATCAGAAAAATTGTCACTGTGGTAAGTTTCAATCCCAGAACCCTACTATTCATATCACAGTGCATTAGCCCACTAGGTCACTCAGCTTTACAGACTAGGTGGTGTTTCCATAAACTTATCCTGTTTATCAGTGATGCAGAGGAGAAAAATATGCATCACCTGGGAAGTATCAAACCTAGGACCCTGTCAATTACAGCAGAGTGCATTAACTCACAAAGCCACACAACTTTGAAGGCTGGCAGGTTGTTTCGATATACTTATCATGTTTATCAGTGATGCACAGCAGAAAAATACTCAGCCCCTGCAAGTTTCAAACCCAGAACCTATTCAACTACAGCATCCAGCATTAGCCCACTAGGTCACTTAGGTATAACAGGTGTTTGCGTAAACATTTCCGTATTGCCAATGACACACTGCTTGTAAATATAATGAGACAACTGACAACGTACTTGTGATACAGACACCAAATCAGTACACAGACAAATACATGCTGATGGATGCACATGAGACCTAGGATATTAGGTACAGATGACAACTGCAGACTGTTGCAGAATGCCAACAGTTGTGCCACCTACATTTGGCACACGTGTTGCAGAATGCCCACAGTTGTGCCACCTATATTTGGCACACTTGTCACACAACCTATGCTGTGTGCTGACATACTGGCAAGTCAATACACAGTGAGATTATGAAATCATGACAGACAGTTCAGTGTCACACGTCATACACATCCAATCACACATGTTCATGCCAATCCTGTGTAACAGACTGTATGCATGTACATATGTCTTGCAAATACACCTGCTATAGTAGTGACTCTGTAGCTCAATCTGTTACACTCCTAGCATGCTTAACATTTGTCCACCCACACTCCTAGCTTGCATTCCAGTGTGTTGCATGTCAACTGCATGTGTGTCGGAACAATTAAATGACTAAACCATGTAATTTTATGCAGAAACTTTTTATCTGCTGCTGCAGTCACTACCACCCATATTAGCACCTCAAAGGCCTGTAGGTTGGAACACACTTTCCAAATATGTATAGATGTCCTAAATGTCACCTACCACTCTCTGGATGGCACTATTACATAACATATGTACCAGAGGCACATGCCTCACCTGGATTGTTATGGCTACCCTCACCCTGGCTATGCTGTGACAACAGAGCTGACACTGCTCCCTCATTCACATATACAGTTTGCTGTACCCCAATGTGTTCACAATCCCCAGTATGACTCCTGGCCAGAATGCAGCAGTTGCAGCCTGCAATATATGCATAAGTATATTCAGCTACCTGCTACAGACCTACCATATCCTCCAAACATCTAGAAAAGGGAATCCACACAACACCCATACATAAAGAGTTGGGGGAAATGATCAATTGACAGGAACATGTGTGAAAATCTTCCCCTACAAACATACACAGCTGATAGACCAGCGGCTACTGCAGCAGCATGCATAATCTGATACAAATGACGTATGACACTCATGTCTGTCTGTCTCCTTACTGACCTCAACCCACATTGTTAAATAGTAAACTGCCACATAATCCGAAAGTCTATTCACAATGGCCAAACATAGCTTGCAAAACTGTGGACATACCACATAAATCCAAACCATGGACAGTATTTCAACTTACCCTCTGTGATGCTGTAGTCTCCATAGCTTGATAATGTCCTTCTCACAGGCCAGGAAAAGGGTCAAGGCCTACAGGAATGTCTCAAATACAGCACTGTGTTGCCATAACTTTGGTTAATTAAAATACAACCCAGATCTTCTGAATGTAATTAGCAAGTCTGAGCCACAGATTGGTGCACAGGCAATTAGCTGTTTATGAGCACTACCTACAAAAGGCAAGCTGCTACATATGGTACACAGGTCTGTGACTTTCTCTATGATGGCAGACTGCGCTATGCTAACATTCTACCACAGGATTTCTGCACATAAAGGAGTACAACACTATACCAGGTATGTAGTAGCATTCCCCATGTAATCGGATGCAGTTGGGGGATGCAGGCATGGGAAATAGGGATTACCAAATTAGAGATCTGTGGTAAATTACTTGGAATTGCACATCACTGTTAGCTGTCCAGCAGCTACAGGCTTCCCTTTTTACTCTGTCTGCTGTGACTTAGATCACAGCTCTGGCCCCTGAGTCCCCCAGCAATGGTCAGCTCATGTACAAATGCAACTGGACTGTATATTAGACAATAGTGACAGTCAGTAGGGGTGGATACAGCTGCCATATCACATGATGTACTGTTAGTCTGCTCAAACATTGTCCAGGTGTCCCTGACTGTTCCTGACGTATTCTGGCTAGGTCACTTTGTACTCAACACCTGTATATCATCCCCTGAGAGCTATGGCTAGCATACCTGTTGACGCCATACAGCAGGACAGCAGGTTATAGCCAGTAATAGTTGGAGGACACAGACTCACTATCAGCAACTGAGTGCACATAATGACCATGCAATGTGAGGGAATGAATATAATACCATATATTACAGTACCATAACTGTTTTCTGAGGTGTCTGGCATGTGACAGCCAGATTCACCACAGTCTGGAAACAACCATTACATTAAGTTCAACTGACTTCCAGACATCCACATTTTTCTGACAGAGGGTCCACATGTATCAGGCACATGTACACATTCTGCAGCCATCTGTGTACTGAAGATGTTGAATAATCACAAGGAGGATACCCTTCAACATGCTTGCAGTGCTGTCTGTAATTTTGTCACACAGATGTTGCTGAACTGTCCCATACACCTGTGGTACCACTCACCAATCTGTCGGATGATGGATGTATGACATGGTACTGGTATGCCGCCCATAGGGGACACATCACAGTAGATGGCAGTGATAGGAGTGGACACTTAATACAGTCCAGCACAGCACACAGGGCCATAACTGGCATACTGAGGATCATACAAGGTTACTAGGTTCTTGGTCCTGAGGCACTTACATGCCTAGCCATTAGTTTATCCCCAACAGAATCATCAATTAGGTCCTGTTGCCTCTGTTATTTGAGGGACACAGGTGGGACCCCTGGGACAGATTTGTGGTATCTCATCCACTCATGACTGTTACACTTGATGATGGTCTGCATGGTACTCTGTTTGACATGTCTGGGAAGTGCATTCCTGAGACAGGGCAGTCTCTGGAAGACAAACCTGTCTGCGTGGCAGGTTTTGATAATGTCACCTATCAGATTCAGGCCTGTTGTGCTGGTAATGCATGGGGAAGTAGACTCACATATATGGGGCAGCTGTTCATGGGCAGGGTCCAACACTGGGTTGTAGGTGTGCCACAGCCCACCTCTGGGGAACCTTTCTGATACCAACTGGGGCACTACTGATTAGAGGCTGTCTGCATGGGACAGGTGTTAGAGGGCATGGATTACCTTTGTGGGTATTACCATGGCCTTTCCAGTTGTTGCAGATGTCTAGATAGGTACATGTCAAATGGGACATTGTATTAAAGTATTGTTGTATTGGATAGGTGCTAGATGCACTCCTTTTACCTATGACTTTCTCCACATACAAGGCCTTTCTGACCACTGCCACTACATGATAGTTGAATGTGATATTGTTATCAAACTGAGTACCCAGGTCTGTCAACACAGGTTGTGTGTTTATGGGGCTGCCAATAATGTGGCAAACAGTGGGGCCGTGTCCTTGCTGTATGGCATGATGGTACTGTTTTTTGCATTTAGCTTGAGGCCAGGAACTTGGCACCAGTCTGTACCCAATGTAAGACCCTGTTGCAGTGTGTTAACTTCATTTGGTGGGTCAATGACAAACAGCACAGAACTTACAGTCACCACAGCCTTAGTCACTACCTCCATATGTGGGTGGTGGCAGTTAGAATTCATGCCTAGATACATGTGGGTTATCTAGGGGGCACCGGCTACCCACAGGCCTTGACATGTATACATAGTGGACAAGATACCACTCAGGAGCAGGATGGGTCCAAAAACAAAGAACAGCCACACTGGAGTAAATGTCCAAAGTATTAATCCACAAAAACAAGGTTGATTAAGCGCTTTCATATATGTACTTCATCAGAATCAGAAAAACATATAGCATCTAGCACTCTTAAATACCCCACCCTTAATGCATTATCCAATGAAATCGGTAAATATATTGTCCAATCTATTACTGCTAAAAAGGAAGAATAGGTAAAACTATAAAAATGTATATAACCTAACCTTGACCTATATTTTCACATCAAATGCCTTTAGTGAGAATGTATAGGTCAAGGTTAGGTTACATACATTTTTATAGCTTTACCTATTTTTCCTTTTTAGCAGTCATAGATTGGACAATACATTTACCAGTTTAATTGGATAATGCATTAAGGGTGGGTTTTTTAAGAGTGCTGCATGCTATATGTTTTTGTGATTCTGATGAAGTACATATACGAAAGCACTTAATCAACCTTGTTTTGTGGATTAATAAATACTTTGGACATTTACTCCAATGTGGCTGTTCTTCATTTTTGGACCCATCCTGTTCCTGAGTTGTATCTCGTCTCCAGTGTTTTCTTTGTGTTTTGGATGTATACATAGTGCACACACACAGGCAAAACAGAGTCGGGTTGCCACCTTAATGAATGACCAATGTCAGATACTTCTTGAAATATCGTGGCAGTTGGCAGGACAAACCATACCCATGGCAAGTGCAAAGGACAGGATTTCTCTTGGTCTGCCAATATGACATCTTATTTTTAAAGCATTTCCCTAGGTTACGCTATGTCTCAGAACATTCAGGTGCTTCTGATGTAAAATGACTGGCTTATGCAATTGTCACACACATGTAGGAAATGTTTGCTGTCTTACACTCTTGGGACCTATAAAAAAACAACAAAAAGGCAAGTTAGTTGCTTTAAACTTCACAAAGACCAATTTTTTGTAAGCGCTTTCATCGAGGCAAATGCCCCAACTTCATCAGATAACTCAACAGCCATAAAACCCTCCATTTTATACTCACATTCAACATAATTAAACCATTAAACAGTTAAATCCTTGATTGAACCATTAGTTAAAACTAATTCATATTTAAAGTGCCCTTGCCTCCTGACTTACAATTTATTGCAATGCCTTAGAAGCTATGGCAACAGTATAAAAAACTTGTTTTTACATGTTATTAAAAAATCCCTAATAAATATTATAAAATCATAAAATACTTACTATTACAAAAATTTTTGTTTGTATTTATATTCAGTTTAAATATCGAAAATTCAGAAAAATCAGACAAAATGATAGGCACCTCTAAAGGACCCTAACTATCTTTTATTATATAAATACCATATAAATCCATGACTTGCATAAATAATTAAATATCTAAAAAATGTATGTAAAAAATGTAAGTTAGATATGATAAACATCAGTTTGTGTATAAATATAACCTATACTAATCTAATAAACTTAATAGCGAAAGTATTAGATTAAAAACATATTCTTTAAGTTAACATTTTATCTAGAAAGTGCTTTTAACTTCAATATACATTTTATAGAAGCATATTCATTCAGCCCAAGGGGTCTATGTGCTGATGTCCGAATTTGCCACATAAGTGCACATTCCTCTAATCTTAATTCCCATGGTCCCCCTCTTAGATTAGGTTCAACTTTCTGAATTACTGTAAAGGCAAATTTATGTGATGGATTCTCGGCTATGTGCTTAGCTAGGGTGTTTGTCAGAATTCCCTTTTGAATATTATATTGGTGCTCATAAATTCTTTGCTTCAGCTTTCTTTCTGTTTTGCCTATATAAAATGATGGGCAAAATTCACATAATGCCACATATACTACTCGCTAGGAATCACAAGTATACTTTCCTCTTATTACATATTGTCTATTGCTAACGGTATACTGTTTTCCTAATTTTATGTACTTGCACTGCTGACAGTGTCCACATTTACCCATACCATTTCTAAATGTATGCCCGTGGCTCTCTTTCTAAAAGGCTTTTCAAATTTGGGCCTCTTCTATATGTGAAATGTGGTCGTGACTCCAACACTTTATTAATTCTGTTATCTTCCAGGATTATAGTCCAGTTCTTCAGTATAATGTCCTTAATGTAACTAACGTCTAGGGAATATGTAATCAATAGACTAGCTGTTACATTGCTAACTGTTCTTGGTTGAGTATCCATGTGTTCTGTTTCAACAGAATTTTGTATATCATCACCCCTATAGTTACCTTGGTAGCCATTCTGTACTATGGGTCTAAAATGGCCAGAAGTTCTTTTAAAGTTAACTTCATCTATAATATGTGTAAGGAAAAGTTCTGGGTACACCCTTTTAAGAAACATGTCTTTCAAATTTGCACATTCCATTATGTAATCACTATCTGCAGAAACCATTCTGGCTGCCCTTACTATTTGGCCCTTTACAACAGCTTTCTTTTGAAAATATGGGTGACAGCTTGTAAAGTGCAGAAAGGCATTTGAATAGGTGGGCTTTCTATAAATGGTTGTTCTATACCTATTATTACTTTTATCCTTAGTTATCCAAATGTCTAGAAAACTGATAGAATCCATTTCCACCTGGTATGTGAATTCTAAGAAGTTGGTAAACTCAGTTATTTTTGTAATTAATTCATCTACCATGCTTGTTTGGCCCTTCCACACAAAAAACATGTCATCTTGGTACCTTGTATATCATGCTACATTATCCTTGTAGATGTTATTACTAAAAAGGAAATGCCTTTCCCAAAATGCCATTACGCAATTGGCAAAACTGCTGCCACAGGATGAGCCCATGGCCACCCCTGTTTTCTGCAAATAAAGGTCTCCATTAAAGTACGTGAAATTATTTGATAACACTAGTTCTAATAATGTTTCAGTCACATAGCTATCCGAATTTCCAGCTCCTTTCAAATGTAGGAACTCCCTAACCCATTGTATTCCAAGCGTTTGTGGAATTACAGTATAGAGGTCCTTTATATCCACAGTTAAGAAGGCAAACTAATTATTATATTCTAAATTATTAATGCCTTCTAAAAATCCCCATGAATCAGAACAAATTTGTGTTTCAGTTCTTAGATAGGGCTTCAATTTGTTGTCTATGTATTTTGCACATGTGTATGCAATCGACCCCCTCCCATCTACTATGGGTCTGAGAGGTGGATCATTTAAATTTTTATGTATCTTAGCAGACCCAAATAGAGTTGGTATAACTGGTGCTGGCATATTCAAATATTTTAGGATGTCAATAGTAATACTTGCTTCCAAAAACAGATCATTTAAAACATTGTGAATTCTTTTATATGCCCCATTAAATTCAATTAAGCTGACATGTTTATAAGTTTCACTTCTTAAATTTTCAAGCATTTTATTAATATACATATCTTGATTCATAAACACCAACCCTCCTCCCTTGTCTGACTTCATAGCCCTAATGTGACAAGATCTTAACAACTGCAAAAAATCAAGTTCTTCTTGTGTAAAATGTATTTGTGTTTTATGTTTATACAGTGGTATACTATTTTTGCTGTCAAACATAGCCCTTAAATCCATTTCACTAACACGTTCAAAGAAAGCAAGAGAATCATGGAGGGGTGGGTAAAATAAACTTGAAATCCTAAAACCACTATTCGGTGAAGAACATCGACTGAAACCTGCACGGTGTGACAGGTGCTGGGCCTAACACAGTCACACTGCTGCAAGGGGACATACGTGCACACAAACACACACAGACACTTATGAATGGTCCCTGTTGAGAGTAGAATATCTGCCTGTCTAGTTGTACATACTATAGCTCTACATACATATCGCATGTGCCACAGAGTTTATATGTTTTTGTATTGTTAGACAGTACTATTCAGGTGGATGACATCTGCAGATGCTGTAAAGGTTGACACAGGGGGATTAACAGGTTTGCACAGGCCCTTAAAATGGTGTAACCATCTCACAC